>NC_091131.1:104374829-104674829 GCF_040183065.1 Periplaneta americana | reverse complement strand
GGATAGTTACGCTTGACACAACAGCTGCCGTTAACTGGATACCCTGTAAGTCGTCTCTCATCTCATTCTGTGGCCTGATGGTCCAAAAGAATCCTTGGTGCTGACTCCACCTTCCCAGTCGATGCACTTGCAGAGGTAGAGAGGGGTGGATGTAATAAATCTCGGTGAGGACTACTTCCAAATCGGCTTTTCCAGATTCAGATAATTCGGCCACAAGAAACTCGCAGTTGTAGAGAACGCTGATATTGCGGAAGAACTCTTTCATTGGTGATACTGGGTTCATGAACATCAGCCACCTTCCGTAAGAGAGACTGGACTTCGACGGAAGCTGTAAATATATCACCCTTAAAAAGTGATAATCGCTAATGTACGAGGCGCTTCCATAAAGTAACTTGCCCACTCGTCCCACAGCTAGCAAACCCTATATTGCGCGAAGCGACTGCGTGTACGTGGTAGAGTAATGTCCTGGCATGGCTCATGCGCTAGTGGAACTTCCTGAGTGCTCTCAGTAGCTTCGTTGCATTGGTTGAAGATGGACGTTCCTATTCCAGCTCCCGCCGCCTGTGAAGTGCGGTCAGTGATAAAGTTTTTGAATGCACAGGGCATAGCGCCAATTGAAATTGATCATCAGCTGTGCCAGGTCTATGGGCCTAACGCCATGAGCAAGCAGGTGCTGCGTTGCTCCACAAGGTCGTCTGTGATTATGGTTGGCCTCCCACTGCGCTCTTCGTTATGCACATTTTGGCGTCCTGCTGATAATTGTCTATAGCAGCAACGCACCATCTGCTTGCTCATAGATCTGGCACAGTTGATGATCAATTTCAATCAGTGCTATGCCCTGTGCATTCAAAAACTTTATCACTGACCGCACTTCACAGGCGGCGGGAGCTGGAATAGGAACGTCCATCGTCAACCAATGCAACGAAGCTACTGAGAGCACTCGGGAAGTTCCGCTAGCGCATGCGCCATACCAGGGCATTACTCTATCACGTACACGCAGTCGCTTTGCGCAACATGGTTTGCTAGCTGTGAGGCGAGTGGAAAAGTTACTTTATGGACGCGCCTCGTATGTCGTATGTGCTGTATAAACCTGTCAAATTGGTGCAAGTGGTACATTGTTGGAATAAAAGAAGTCTGATAAAGTTTTCTTGTAGGCCTAACACTCACTTTAATTATTTTCATTATCATCATCATCATCATTATCATCATCATCATCATCACCATCACCATCACCATCACCATCACCATCACCATCACCATCACCATCACCACCATCTACTGCATGGTAGATCTCCTGGCCAGTCACAACTCAGAAGTCATCTTGCAATCAGCGTCGTGTTACCTTATATCGAGTCTCGTCTTCTTTGTGGCTCGCATTGTTGTAGGGAAATGTAGGCCTATAACTTTCGTGCTATCAGAAGTCATACCTGAAACGTGTTATATTTAGTCATTTTTTAATTTAAGGTAACAATTTTGAGTTGCTTCCATAATATCGTTTATGACGTTTATGTGATCATAACGGGTACACCCAGCCAGGGTGCGAATTAAGATTTCTGATGGGGGGATAGAATCCTAGATAGAGAATACCATACATAAAATTATTATTATCCTCATTCTATACGGCTCAACCCTTGGTCGCACTGAGTTGCTTGTCTTGCATCTTGATCATAATAATGATAATTATATCCGTGTGCAGGCTTAAGATAAGATGTGTAATTCCTAAGTTATTGGTTGTTGTCAGCTTGCCAGTGATGATAATACAGAAATATTATTTTCTTTGCTTACTTTGTACTTCATAAAGTACATATACTCATATACATATACTCTTATACTCGTATTAAAACAATTATATTTTGTGAGGGGGGATAGAAGTTATCCCTGGCAGGGATGTTCATATGAATTTATGAGGGGATAACTTCCAACAGGGGGGAAATCCCCCATCCCTCGTTAATTCGCACTGTGCACCAAGCAATGTATTCCAGAAACTTCATTTCAGCTGTTTCTTTTATCAGCCAACTCTGTTTCTTTTCCAATTTTCTGAACCGTACTTCAAATAAGTATGGCCATTGACTATGGAACTACAACATTGTTTCTTTTCTTGTATTGTTTTTCTTAGGATACGTTTTATTGTTTCTCATAGGGTAATATACTTCGAAATTTGGCCTTTTTTATACCGTGTGACACAAAGTTATATAATGGAGAAAACAATGTTGTTCTGAAATGACAGATGTAAGTAGCAAATTATTTTCTTCGGAATAAATCTCTTAATCTCTTAGTAATCAGTAATCTACCATGAAATATCATACAGCATAATATTACTACATTACTGAATTGCATTACCCTCAGCTAAACTTGACTACCAGTAGGTTTGCATGTGTCAATGAAATCGTGGATGTGTTTCCCTCTATTTGTGAAAATCTAGTGTAAGTTTAAGTTCAAATTTCTATTAACAGCAAATAACTGGCAGAATGCTTTCCTTAAAGTGGTTGATGATGATGATGATGATGATGATGATTTTTTAGTTGGTTATTTAGTGACACCGTATCAACTACGTGGTTATTTAGCTTCGATGGGATTGGTGATAACGAGATGGTACTTAGCGAAATGAGATCTAGGATTCGCCATGGATTACCTTACTGTTGAGATAAACCTCGGAAAAAACCAAACCAGGTAATCAGCCCAAACCGAAATCAAACCCGCGCCCGAACTCAACTCCGGATTGGAAGGCAAGCGCCTCAGCCGATTGAGTTACGCCGGTGATGATGATGATGCTGATGATTATGATGATGATGAATAAGAAGAATAACTTAAAGAATGAAAAATTCACCTGCTCCAGAGATTTCTTCACTTGATTGCTACTTGAGAGAATTATGAAGAGAGGACTGTAGCATTCATCTGCGACCAGTGTTGCATTCAGACCTTGGAGGGGCTGCGTTATCACAGTGATGAGGCGATTCACGACTGTTTTTGCAACGTGGAATTCAAGTTCACGATTTCTGGTTTCTATAACGAATAACATGTTATCAACAGTAGGCCTAATCTCATTAGAGGTTTTGATTTATCTAGAGAAAATCAAAACTCGAGTGAGATTTAATTGACTATTACACGATTAGAAGAAATTATATAAAAATTAAAAGAAATAAAGTACTCTAATACAATAAAATATTAATTGACTTACTAAAATTCTATTTCACTGATGTTAGCTTCACCAAAACGTTTGAACGGAGCTGCCATTTACAGTTGACTATCTATGCAGTGAACAAATGATGATCGCAAAGCATGTTTTATAGTACCGTCAACGCGGGATACTTTGACCCTTAAGGTGTCAACCCAGAAGAAAAAAATGTTTTCGTCGATGTAAAATAACAAATGTAATCTTCATCTTACGATGTTTGGTGACGTATACACGTCCGTTGATGTGACATATTAATGAATTTAAATACTATTATAGTCACAATCATGCCATGGTATGAAATTTTTCTTTCATACCATGGCATGATTGTGACTATAATAGTATTTAAATTCAGTAAAATAACAGTTTGGTGTCGAAAGTTGTGTTTTTTTTCTCTGCAAACTTTCATCTGTACAAATATTTTCACCTAAGTTACTCCAATGATAAGTAAACATTTTTTTCTTCTGGGTTCAAGTAATACCTTAAGGGTCCAAGTAGCCCGCGTTGACGGTACCGTAAAGAATTTGCAGTCTGAAATGTTGACAAACAAAGAAACAGGTGGTAGGGAGCTGATAAAAACAGAAGAAAGTATAATAAAGATTAGAAGAAATGAAGTAGTCTAATACAATGAAATAGATAGGTATTAATTGACTTATTAAATTATATTTTACTAATGTTAGCTTCACAAAAACGTTTGAATGGAGCCGTCATTTTCAAGTGACTATCTACGCGGGAAACAAATGACGATCGCAAAGCATGTTTTATAGTACCGTAAAGAATTCGCAGTTTGAAATTTTGGCAAAAAAATGCCAGGAAAAATGATAAAAACAAATGCTAGGGAAGTGATAAAAACAAACGCTAGGGATGTGATAAAATTGTAGCGATAAACAGCCATTATTGGTTGAAACACGTCCTTTCCAATCCGTTTTATTGCTCAAAAGTAGTATGACATAGTAAAGGTGTAATAGTCACATTAAAAGCCGTATGTTGTGAGTTAAAATATTAAATAGCAGTAATACACACAATGCCAGTTGTAAGCTATGCAAACAGGAAAGTTGTGTACTGGCAAAAGTCGGTTTATTATTAATATAAATCTATTAACAACAGTTTTCTTCAGTTCTCTCCCTGCATATAGGTATAACTGATTCCTGAGGAGTGTATTTAATCTAATATATATTTATCTACAAATACATGTAATCAATATTTACATTACTGTTTGTGGATAAAAAATAGTGAATGAACTAAGAAAGAAAGAAAGAAAAAAGAAAGGAAGGAAGAAAGAAAGAAAGAGGAAAATAAGACAGAAAGAAAGAAGAAAGAAAGGAAAAAGAAAGAAAGAAGAAATGAGAAAGAAAGAAAAAATAATAAAGAAAGAAATAAAGGAGAAAGAAGGAAAAAGAGTATAAATAAAGATAGGAAGACGAAAGAAAAAACAAAGAAAGAAAGAAAGAAAGAAAGAAAGAAAGAAAGAAAGAGAAAATTTGGGCCTGTGGGGAAGAATTTATATGAGCTCCAAGTCTGTTGACTTCTTGTGTCACTCCGTAAGAGAAGGGTAAAAGCCGCAAATGGACGTAACATAATAGCTACTACATAAGGAATAGGAATGTCATACTTATAAGCAAGATCAGCAGCACTACTGAATAGCAGCAGGACAGAATAACGCAAAGAAGATATTAAAAGCCCAAACAGAGCGATTGGTGAGAGGGAGCGTTGCTATCTTTGCTGTACAAGGGATCTGTGACATTAGTCTCTGCGAGTAACAATGGAGTAAGCTCGCCCTGAAGTACCCAGGCTGGCACACGAAAATTAAGGCTCCGATTTTTATGGAAAACCTCGAGGCACATTAGGCCTAAATAGAGAATTAAACGAGACAGGTCGCGAGAAAAACCACGATGCACGAAGTCCATCTCTTTCACTTATTTTTTCATGGTACCACGAGTGACGTCAGAGTAAACGTTTTCTGTAAAAATGTGTTACAATTTTTCCCTCTTTGTACATTGTATATATGTGTATATATATATATATATATATATATATATATATATATATATATATAGGTGTTCCAAATAAAAAAATGCTCCTCATGCCTTCCCTTACTGTATTACTGTATTATCTGAATATGCCACTAAGCTGCCACCTATCCTTATACATTTTTTTCAGACACATGTATATAATTCGAGACAATGCACCGTGTGTTGTGAAGGATTTTACTTTCTCATGACGTATAAAACAGAAGTACGAAAAGTAAAGACACTAGTAATCAAATATCAAGATGTAATCGTGCTTAAATATTAGCAGAACACAAAAACAAAAAGTGAAATCCCTTGGATTGTGTGCAACATCTTTATTCTTGATATGCAGGGTTTTTAAAAAATACGGGGCATAATTTCAGGTATGTATTTCCCACATGTAGACAATCAAAATAGTTCATTACAACATGTGTCCGGAAATGCTTTATTTCCGAGTTATGGCCTTCACAACATTGAAATTCACCGGAACGTTTTTCTTTCCGCAGGTCGTTGCCGTCAAAGGAGACATTAAGAGGGCACTCTGACAGTTCATTCCGAGGCGAAGGTTACTTTCAGTGTTGTGTAGGCGTTTGACTGTGCGACATGTATTCAAATCAAGACTTGGCAGAGATACACTTAATGTATAGTAAGGCGGACGGCAATGCTGCGCTGGCTCGTCGTTTGTACCAGGAGAGGTACCCACAGCGACAATGTCCAGATCGGAAGACATTTGTACGTCTCCATTACCGTCTGTGCGTGTATGGAAAATTTAATTCTCCTGGCTTGGGAAGGGGACGACCAAGATCTACAACTCCAGAAGTACAGGAGGAGATTCTGGAGGCTGTGAACATGACTCCTTCTATCAGCACACGAAGGGTAGCATTGCAAGTCAATGTTCCTCATACGACTGTCTGGAGACTGTTGAAAGAGTATCAATTGTATCCTTATCATTTGCAACGTGTACAGGCCATGTCACCAGCAGATTACCCTGCACGAGTTAGGTTCTATCAGTGGTTCTTGCAGCAGTGTGGAGTAAATCCGAACTTTCCTGCCTTAGTATTATTTACAGATGAAGCACAGTTCACACGAGATGGCATAACAAATTTCCACAATCAGCATGTATGGGCGTATGAAAACCCACGTGCAACTGTTCCATCTCATCACTAGGTGCGGTTCTCCCTCAACATGTGGGCCGGTATCATTGGTGATCGATTAGTTGGACCCCATGTACTTGTAAACAGACTTACGGGGCAGGCGTACACAAACTTCCTGGAAAACACCATACCTCATGTTTTAGAAGACACTCACTCCACTGATCAATCGTCAACACATTCACTTCTTGCATGATGGCGCTCCTGCACACTTCAGTCGTACGGCTCGCCGGTACTTGGATCGAAGGTTTCCTGATCGATGCGATGGATAGGTAGAGGTGGCCCAATTGCTTGGCCTCCACGCTCACCTGATCTGAACCCTCTCGATTTCTACTTGTGTGGCCATTTAAAATCATTGGTTTATTCGTCTCCGGTGCCTGATTTGGAATCCCTTCGGAATTGAATTGTGGCATGTTTTGAGGACATACGCAGTACTCCTGGACTTTGGGATCGTGGTCGCAGGTCAATGAGACATCGATGTGAGGTCTGTATTCAAGCAGGAGGTGGACATTTTGAACATCTTCTGTAATGACAACGACCTGCGGAAAGAAAAACTTTCCGGTGAATTTCAATGTTGTAAAGGCCATATCTCGGAAATGAAGCATTTCCTGACACATGTTGTAATGAACTATTTTGATTGTCTACATGTGGGAAATACATACCTAAATTATGCCCCGTATTTTTTAACACCCTGTATAGTTTTAGATTGGTAAAGATCAAAGAATTTAATAAATACCACCACAGGCAGGATAAGTACACCCTAACCAATAATTAGATTACGGAGTGAAAAGGACCACGTGGAAAACCTCGAGGCACATTAAAAAGAAAATAGAGCGAAGCGGAGAACTTGGAAATCCATTAATTCATTTTACACTTACAGGTTTCCATGGCGTACCACGAGTGACATTAAAGTTTATTGTCAAAACGTTACATTACATCTCTCCTTGTAAGTATCTATGCGTTTCTTGTCAAAAATGAAACAATTGTAGAGGCACAAATCAAATTTTATAAAACGACGACCATCAGCACGTGTTTATATAGAAGTAGAAATGGGTTTTAAAAGAATCGGTTAGATAAAGACTACAATTCGCAGAGACTACTGTAAATAACTATAGCAAAAATTGACGTTAACGTACACTGTGTCCTAAAAGTCATGGTGGAGTTTCAGAGGATTATATTGTATTTTTTAATGAATAGTGGTAAAAATGTAATATTGGTGCCAGATGATAATAAAACTCTCAAAGTTTTTCGTCTGTAAGTTTGAAACACTGAAGGAAACAAAAGAGGGTAACAATCTAATAAATGTAATAATTTTCAATCTTACAATATATTATACAAGATGGCTGTCCGAAGAAAAGTGCAATGTGTTTTGTGGCTGTAAAAATTAGAATCTGTGACTCGTGTACGACATGTCCAGAAACGTGATAAGTGGCCTCATCGCTGAACAGCACACCATCTGAAACTGTTCGTCGTTGTTAATTTCATTAAACATATCCACATCAAACTTATACCTTTTGTGATAATCATCTGAAGTGCATCTAAGAATTGAAATTTATAAGGAGTCAGATGAAGATGTTTCTTTAAAGCTCTATGAACTGTTATAGGACGTCCTAATTGTCGGGAACATTTCCAAATCGTTTTCTATGGAATCTGAACAGATGCTCTTCGGATGGCTTCTAATATTTCATCATATTTGTCGATAGTCTTCCAGTACGTTTTTTCTCCAATAGGCTTCCAGTCTCTTTTAACTGTCTAATTCCAACGACGAATGTTATTCTTGTGTGGTGTTTCTTTATTAAATACGCGACGACATTCACTCTTCTTTGGACATCCATCTTGTATAATTAATTATAACCATAAAAATGATTACATTTGTTTGATTGTTACCGTCTTCTGTTTCCTTCAGTGCCTTAAATTTACAGACGAAAAACTTTGAGAGTTTTGTTTTCATCTGGCACCAATATTACATTTTTACTTCCATTCATTCAGAAAATATATTTCTCTGACACCTCACCATGACTTTTGGGACACAGTGTACTTTAAAAATGAACCAAAACAGACTTACAAAATACATTAATACATTAGGAAAGATAAGCTGAAAACAAGTAAATTCTATAGAGTGACCAAGGAAAAATTGGAATGGTCCAGTGGTGCCGTAAAAGGTTTAGTCAAGACTAATACGTGAAGAGGGAAACGCGTTAACATGTAATGTGAAAATGTAGCTTCTTCAAGCCACAGATTTTTAATAATTTAGCTATGAAGCCGGAAGCAAAGTAGCCTACTGTATAACGTCAATCACGAAAGTGAGGCCTGAAAGCGTTGGGTTACGTAGCAGAAACTTCAAGTTCAGCTATTAGCCCAGATCACATATAGATTGATCATTCCTATGTTAAAATCGGTTGCACTTTGAAGAGAACAACCGCCAGGATCGCCACCCGTCCGCCGTAAACGAACACGAGATGTCAGTACAGTTGCTAATGCAATTCAAATGGGAGTTATGACGCGACTCCTTATGTTACAACTAGATGGCAGCATAGTATTCCTGACAAAAGTTGTTACCGTCAAAACCTATAACGCCGAGCAATCTGGGTATATATGATCTAGGCTATTAGTTACAAAATGAAAAATGTACAACTGTATAACCATACCTTCCTGTTCAGTACACAGAATGACACAAGTGGATTGGAACCTATACAGTACACCTATGCTAACTTCTGTAAATATTATAGACTTCTGTTTAACAGAAATGAATTGACTAGCGGTCACAGGCATCAGTAGTATGACTAACCAATACATTGCGAACTAACACAAATCTATATCTATAATAGACTAGCACTACTTACCTACGTTAGGATAACAGAATTATGTTATTGTTTGTATCGTTGGTAGTAGGAGTGATCGATGGCATTAACGTTTGTTTACTACAAACCGGCACAGATACTTATCGCATGTCTCCACGTGTATGCGCCTCATCTGATTATCTAGTCATGTTTGTCACTATTGTTCGCATTGATTTTCTATTAATAGAAAACCATAGTCTCTTGCTAGTGATGAGATAAACTGCCCTTTTGTGATCAATGTTCGACCTGTGATTGCTCATTTATGATCACGGTGAACTTAGACAGTGATAAACAGCGAACTTGTTCGAGGTGAACACTGAACAGTTCTTTCTTCCCTGCTCATCAAAGCATCTCACTGCGATATTTCAATGCTCTCGATATTTCGCACATGATAGGAGAGGGCGAGAAAATGTTGAGGTTATGTGTTTGTACTTCACAGAAGTCAAATATAAGCACAATTCTGAGACGTAAATATAGGTGTTTCATCATTTTAAAAACATATTAAAGATTTAAAAGTCAAATGACATCATGTGCGTCAGGAATCACACCGACAGCTGAATTGCCACGAGAGGTGACTGACCAGTAGTGTGTGATTTCATAATCAGAGTGCACGGTGTATCACAGTAGCAATGCCCAAGAAAATCGAGCCTTTTTAGGAGGGGTACATAACAACTCTTTCCGATGCCAAGTACAGTTACGTGAAAATCATAGGAGCCTGCAAAACACGTGGTTTCATTATATCCAAGAAAGGCATCTTATGTGTACCTAATAAGACTGGCGAAAGCTCGGATGCGATTAATTCCAGAGTGGAAAAAGCAAGCAAAGGCGCCGCATCCCGCGAGATGATACAAATTAATTCCATTCGAGCTTTACCATTCTTATTAAGTACACAGAAGATGCCGTTCTTGGAAATAACGAAACCACGTGTTTTGCAGGCTCCTATGATTTTCACGTAACTGTACTTGGCATCGGAAAGAGTTGTTATGTACCCCTCCTAAAAAGGCTCGATTTTCTTGGGCATTGCTACTGTGATACACCGTGCACTCTGATTATGAAATCACTCACTACTGATCTGTCACCTCGCGCCACAGTTCAGCTGCCGTGTGACTCCTGACGCACATGATGTCATTCAAATTCGTTATCAGAGATCGGAAACAACTCGGTATAAGTTTGAATGAATAAATATATTGATAATTAGTAAAAAAAGGATATTAATATTAAAGAATTTGCTTAATTTTGTTCTTAAATTTATCAAAATTGAAATTACCTACGTCTGGATTTATTATTATCAATATGGAGTTGTATAACCTTGGTCCGAATATCTGATTGTGCTTTAGTCCAATGCTTGTGTAACATAAGGACATGTCAAATTTCTTCTGGTGAAATACACATGCGGTTCTTCTTTATATTTCTGACGATTTTATGATAATATTTTAATCATGTAGATTTATGTATTTCTTTAATTTGAAAAGCATTAAATTCTGGCTCAATCAAATTTTTGGATAACCAATTGACTTCTTTAAGTAAATTTTAATTATCCACTTTTGAGAAAGTGTAAACTTTTGTTGTTCCTCCCATCTGATTATACTATACTGAATTATATATTTAACCAAACCTACATAAACTAATCGCAGAATATTTGTGGGGTCTTAAGAACGAAAAATAGCAAAGTTTTAATTTTTTTTTAGTCTGTTACATAAAGAAGAAACACATTTATGTCACCTAAAATGCTGGTCCTAATTGTATCTCACTTGAGTAGATTCCTTCAATATAGGTCATTTGCAATCATCAAATCAGCATTATGAATTATGACATTTAATTTATCACAAGATTGTAATTGTTATAAACAACTGCCAGTTAAGACAAATGGAATCAAAGTAGTCTCGGAAACATTATTTAGCTTTGTTCCAAAACATTGCTTTGAAATACAATTTTTAATCTCATTGGATAAAGCGCTACAACTCGTACTCTAAATATTTGTTCACAGTTGCTCCTTGATCGCATAATGATTAGATTCAAATGCTAGAGGATATAATTATAATTGTAAACAAGTAGTGCCTGTAGGCTACCTTTCCTAATGTTGTTTACAACGTTGGATGTCGTGCAGCCGCATGAGCGTGTCTGACGTATGCGACAAGTAATATTTCATTTTATTGAGTATTGACTTGGAGCTACTGTAGAACAATTTAGTACTATAAGTTATTGTTCTGCTGCACAATTTCTAGTCGTGTCGCCATTTCGACATACAGTAAAACTTCATTTAGGCCCTATACGTTTTTACGAAGTCTAAAGAAAAAAAAGTAGGCCTATAAGCTAAGTGAGAAAAATATTCTAACTGAAATTATATTTAATAACATCTGAAATAGCATTCGAAGACTATATGGGCAGAATAAGTTACGTCAATTTAGTAAAATTTTCACAAGAGAAATTTAGAACTTCACAGATAGGCTATTTGAGTCTATAACACAGTACTCAATTTTATAACACACATTCTTGAAGAATTTAAGATTACTTGTAGGAAATCTTAGCTGCTGACTGATATGCAGGGTTGTTTCCGATCTCTGATAACGAATTTGAATGACATCATGTGCGTCAGGAGTCACACGACAGCTGAACTGTGGCGCGAGGTGACAGACCATTAGTGAGTGATCTCATAGTCAGAGTGCACGGCGACTCACAGCAGAAATTCCCAAGAAAATCGAGTCTTTTTGGGGGGTACGTAACAACCCTTTCCAATGTCAAGTACAGTTAAGTGAAAATAAGAGAAGCCTGCAGTAAACGAGGTTTCGTTATTTCCAAGAAAGGCATCTTCTGTGTAGTTAATAAGATTGGTAAAGCTCGAATGGAATTAATTTGTATCATTTCGTGGGATGCAGCGACTTGTACGGGAGGTGGATTTGCTTGCTTTTTCCACTCTGGAATTAATCTCATCCGAGCTTTGCCAGTCTTATTAGGTACACACAAGATGCCTTTCTTGGAAATAACGAAACCACGTTTTTTGCAGGCTTATATGATTTTCACGTAATTGTACTTGGCATCGAAAAGAGTTGTTATGTACCACTCCCAAAAACGTTCGATTTTCTTGGGCATTGCTACTGTGAAATACCGTGCACTCTGATTTTGAAATCACTCACTACTGGTCTGTCACCTCTCACCGCAATTCAGCTATCGGTGTGATTCCTGACGCACATAACATCATTCAAATTCGTTATCAGAGATCGGAAACAACCCTGTATTACATTTCAAACTCCAATCCAGAACCTTTAAGACATTGACTTACCTTGTTCTTTCAATGTGATTTTCGCTTAGAAATATGTAATTTTTTTTTTACAAAAAGTTAATTATTTTTTGTTTGCTCTTAAGAAATAATTTATTCCTCAAATTGTAATAACTGTTCCATAATTTATTAAATTACATCATGCTGTGTTACAAAATATTTCATTGTTCCTAAAATCGTAATAATGTCATTGAAGGTACAATATTGGTGCAGGAAAGCATGTGTAGTTTCGAATTCTTACGGATACCACAGTGGCCCGAATCTTAACAATTAACATGTAGGTGCGGTATTACATATTCACGACAAACGTAATTTCTAGCAAAATTGGTTCAGAACATATAAACAAAGTTTCGTATTTCCTGGGGTTTAAAATACGATTATGTAAGTGTAAAAAATGTATAAACGAAAAACGTATAACCGAAATAAATTAACATGAAACGTAGCCTATAGGAATTTTGCCGGGACTTCAAAAAAATATTGTAAATTTTATTACTGAACAACAATGTAATTTTATTATTTCAACAATTACTCTTCACTTTCTACAATTTAATTCCACTCCCGTCAACAATGGGATTTGCTCTCCACACAGTAACACAGTATTCGTTAGTGCACTCCACAGACGACAATGTCAATTTACTTGGACTATTACGAACAACAATGAACTGTTAATCTTAACTAATATTCACAAAGCACTGTTTACAACACAGAACTGTCAGTTCTCAGTTCACAGCTCGTTTGACTCGGCTAGTTCTTCTAGCTCAGTCACTCGCGTTCACAGAATCTCGAACCCCAGACCTTCAGAGACGATCCGCTGAACTTCGAACTCAGGTCCCCCAACTGCGGTCCACTGCACTCGAACTCCAGGCTTCAGGCTCCACAGTTACGGACACAACTCAAGTCGCGCTCTGGTCTCGAAGCTGGCTTCACTGCTACACAAGACTAACTCGCTTACTGTCCAAATCTGTCTGTAACAACACTGGCTTACTGACTGACTTTCACTTGCGTCTTCTCTTTTATAACTAAAAACCATAGTTTCTGGAGAGTTCGCGATCTCGCTTCCCCTCTCTCCCGCGGCCCAGAATGCCGCCGTTTCTCCTCTCCATGCCGCCCCCCCCCAGTGCTCCGTGGAGCCCGTGTCGACTCCCGCGCGACTCTTGCGGGACGCGTGTTCGAATCTCGAGGTGGCTGTCACAATATATATATATAAATGTGAAAAACGTGCAAGTATGAAATAAGTAAAATAATTTTTACTTTATTACTTAGAGAACCCTTGATACGTCATTCTCAGTGGTCCAGTTGTTAACATGCTTGTCATTACATCCGGGTTCAATCCCCAGCGTGGAAAAAATTATTTTTAAGCACAATAAACATATTTGTCATAGCTTCCTTTATAAGGTATAATATTAAGTTGAGAGTTCATCTTCATCCCTGACCTACATAAACAGAGTGTTAAAGAAAGCATTCAATTTTATGAGAGCCGGTAGTATTCATCAAAACAAGAAAAAAAGACGTGTCCTAAAATTAATATATTCCAAGATATGAGTAGTTGTTCAATGTCCAATGTAATTTCCATTAAAAAAACATTCCATTTCCTCAGAGACGGTAGAATTCCTCAGAACATAAAAGAAGTGTAATAAATAAGATTTGGATAAAGTAGCTGTATCAGCATAGGCTGTATAGCTGTATAGGATAGGGCCTTGATTGCTTCAGACTAGTAAACATTACCCCCTCCCACAAGCTAAAACTCTACCTGTTGGGAAGAGCGCTCCCCACCCCCTAGCTGAAACATCAGTGGATGGACAGTACAGCCCAACGAGCACAGGTACAGCCGATAGGAACTGAATATACGTCGTCACTACTGTCGGCTGGAGAACACGAGACAACTAGTTAATGTTTGTAAACAAAACGCACGACCAAGGATACCTATCTTGATACAGCTACTTTATCCGAACCTTAGTACCGGTAATAGGCCTAAACAAGGATCCTATAGTCCCGTCGCTCTAATTTCCGGCAGCCAATCGCGTTGCAGGTTGGCTACATTTAAACGTGTGCGTCTTGTGATTCGCTTACGAAGACGTTATTCATTTCTTAAGGCTCGATAAATACTTAATATAATCGCCCGCCATTTTGGCTCTTTCGTTGGCGTTCGCAGAAAGCACACGAACACGTTATTTGCCGCTCAATTATTTTCTGAATTACATAGGAGCTACGACATGATAATGTTTAACCGTGTGGCAAATAGATTTCTCTTATGGTAGCTCGGTAACGAAAGAATAAAAATGGCGAACGATACTACCTACCTAGACTTTATAGAGCCTTCACTTCCTAAGACGTAAGCAAAGAGGCGGAGTCACTCCGGAAATAACAGCGTCGCGACTATTAAATTAAATTTTGTACGAAACAAGCGCTTTGAAATTGGTATTGTATTTATTTATTTTATTGGGTTATTTTACGACGCTGTATCAACATCTAGGTTATTTAGCGTCTGAATGTTATGAAGGTGATAATGCCGGTGAAATGAGTCCGGGGTCTAACACCGAAAGTTACCCAGCATTTGCTCGTATCGGGTTGAGGGAAAACCCCGGAAAAAATCTCAACCGGGTAACTTGCCCCGACCGGGATTCGAACCCGGGCCACCTGGTTTCACAGCCAGACGCGTTGACCGTTACTCCACAGGTGTGGACTTGGTATTGTAAGAACAGCATATTTTCTAATGTGAGCTCTTTGCTTATTTCTTATTGGGTATATAGTATCATATCGGAAATGCAGTAAACAAAAGGGTAACAACGTCTGAGTCCTTAAGACATAGGGCAGAAGGCTGCGTTATACAAATTAAAATTATTTTGAGCATATCATTTGATGTTAATGAACACATATTCGTGTCTGGGAAGATATCAATTTTAGGACCCATGTTTATTAGACTTTGGTTTCTTGTTTTTTGAATACTACCATCTCTCAAAATATTGAATTTTTTAAAATACTATATTTAACGGGTTGTTGTACAGTAACTTTTACCTATTACTCTTTCCCCGTGTTCAGACTCCATATTCCTCTGTTAAAAGTTTCTTCTTCTGTGAAATTCCACTGTGACACAACTTGTTTTTCTTTGTCTACTCCTCTTTCTTCTTCTTGATGGTATTCTGTGGTAAAATTTTCTAGATCAGCGATAATTTCTTCTTCATCAGTAAATTACTAACACTAAAGGCAAAATTTACTGGTTATTTATCTCTATCTACTAGACATTTGAACAAAACACAAATCCGTTGAGCGACAACCCATGGAAGGCCAAGGCCTACCACCCGACTACTGGCCTCACGTTCACATCCCTCAGTACAAGTGATCGATGATCCAACTAGTACGGGATTAAACGTGTGGTTAGCACGATGATTCCCCAACCGTTATAGCTGATTTTCACTACCTATCGTAGATCCCCAAATTCATCACGATGCTGGGTGGGAACCGGTTCCATGCACTGGCCAAAAATTCACGAGAAAATTTCTTTCCCCATGAAGATTCGAACCATCGTTTATTCTATAAAGTGAGTCCAAAGGATAACACCTAAGGCCCCTCACTTACGACGCTAGACCTAATCCACATTTCAGCTGATGAAAATACCGTCTTTTAGCAATAAATAAGCGTTTAACAATTTACACCTTCCTTAGGCCTACAGGGTTTTGATGTAGAACGAAATAAGCACAGTTGTTTCTAGATGTTGACTATCATCTTGGTAGAGATATGGATGCGTTCCTTTTGTCATTTTTAGAAACACTCTGCCATCACAGATTTTACTCTGGTTAAATGAGATGTCGGCTGATCATAATATGTAAGCATCCGTTGATTACATTATAGACGTGTGAGTTACACTGTTAACTGGTACGGATATAAGAAGTATATGAAACTAATATGAGCTTCTAGGTGCCCAAATTTAAGTTTACTCTTTTGAAAAAATAATTTTATTCTAATGCTACTTGCTGTACATTTTCTTCAAATACTACTACAGTGAAATCTCGATACAACGATACCGCGTGGACTAGAAAAAAAAATATATTGTCGTACAGGAATTTATTGTTATATAGAGAATTTACGAAGAAAAAAAAATGCATGCCATTTGGAAGGTATAGTACCGTTTAAGGAGCCACTCCTATAATTGATGTACATTAAATTATTTAAGAATTTATAGTATTTAATAAAATTGCGATGAACACTTGTGTTTGTTAGCATAAAAAACAAAATATTATAGAGAAAAATAATGCAATTGTGTTTTAACATTACATTAACAGAATTAATGCTGAGACTACAATATTTTAACATTATAGAGGGTATTATTGTTATATCGGTAATCGTTGTATGAAGATTTCACTGTATTTTTGTTGCGATCATAATTTTGCAATTGCACAATTTTATTCACAGAGTCATTTACCACATGTGATTGTGTTTAACTATCCTGAAAGTTTTCCCGTATCCATGGAATATAACATTTTAGCATCAGGCTCAGATCTGAAGAACGTAATTGCGCAGCCGTACGCGCTTGTGGTGACTGTGAACCAGTCGTTCCGCGCAGAGACACAGCACGGCCACTGCGATTCCGGCAACCAGAATCATGAAGATGGGCGTCACAATCTCCAGAGACACTCTGGTCACCTCCATCTCTTCCATCTCCCGCATCATTGACGGTGCGTCGTCCTCAGCCACTCTCTTGATGATCCCAAAAGCAGTCATATCTTTCAATCTGTGGATTACAGCGAAACCTGAATTTATTCTCACAGAAATATTAGCTACTCTAACAAGATGTAATGTCAACCCATTAGAAGAATTATAAGAAGATAAACAGCATTTATCGGAAGCAAAGGCAGTTTAAGGGGCGCAAACCAGCGTCGCGGTTGAGGTGCTGCTATGTAGAGCCTCGGTTTTCCTGAACCTACATATTCGAGTTGCGAGATGCGAGGCCCGTCTCTCACAAATCCGGACTGCACGAGAGATAATGAGTGGTTTCTATAACTGCGAGGTGCGAAGTCTGCGTACCTCGCAACTACACTGCGTGTTCAATTCAAAGTGTGTCATGGCTCGCTGTATGCCGTCATGTGGCTAGTCGATGAGCCTAGAGAATTCAATCTTCCTACACTTCCACAGAGGCGTATTACTTATATGCCAAAGAAGTTGCCTTGCAAGTACGGCGTTCATTCTGAAGAGTACTTACCGATACGTACGGTAACACCTGTAGTGGCAGGAATGTGAATTGTTTGGAAACACGTACTGAGGTGAGTTTTTTCTTACTGTCGGGATATGAGGAGAGGGTTAAGACGATTACTTACGTATTTGTTGACATTAACTTCGACGGTCAACATGGACACGGAGCATTTGATTTGTATTGTGGAATGTTCCCGTACGCAACCGATGATAACAAATACCCTGCGTACGACTTGCACACAGTTCGAAAGAGGTTATGGTAGCACACAGACTTTACAGACCGCCATCTGTTGCTACGGACGTTCAAGTTATACCATACACGTACACGTTCTCAAGTTCAGATTGAACTCCTTGATTAATAGGCAACTTCTCTGACATAAAAGCTGAAACTCGCTTCAAATCGCTGACTCACAACAGTGACGTCATGACACACTTTGAAATGAACACCCAGTAGAAACCACTCACTATCCATCGTATAGTCCGGATTTGTGGGAGACGGGCCTTGCACCTTGCAACTCGCATGCGCAGGTTCAGAAAAAGCAAGACTAAGCGGAAAGTCACGGCTTCGATTCCCTTTGGGTCATTGATTTCCTCTATTAATTTAATTCTTCTAACCGCACTTTGGCCCTGGGGTTCTCTTAGTCTCTAACCATCCTGCCACCTTAAGAGTCTTTCAGGGCCTGCAATGGGATAACGTTGATTTTCCTTTTTTGATGAAGTTTAAATTGTTCATATATTCGCTACCTAATTTTTATGCAATACCAAAATCCTGGACATTGTATCTTAAGAATGTGTTTCTAATACAATCTTCAGTTGTCAAAGTTTTAACGGATCGCTATTATCGACGACAGGTGGCAAGCTTCGTTTGGCTCAAAGAAGGTCGACAGGCGTTTAAGTTCTCCCGCGCCAATCACATTGTTTTCCAACGGTCAAAGTCGAAATATTGTATGTTGCCGCTTTTTTCACTCAGTTTTATACATTATAATGTCTTGTGATACTGCTTGTATAGAGCAAAAATGTAGTAGCTAGGTTATTCTTATTCTTAGAAGACGTGCCAGCTCTTACCGAAAATAATACGACAGTTTCTTTTCTTCTCAACTGTCGCTCATCATACCGAGGCAATAATAACTTGTTTTTTTTTTATATACAGTTGACTGAATTATTGTGAATTTATTTTCCTTGCAATTGCGTTTTATCAATTTTTATATAAGCTACTGTAAGGAATTGAAACTGCACGGGCTAACACTCTAACTTTTAAACTATTACAGCTACTCAACTCTCAAAAAGAGGTGGAAAGTCTCCAGTTCCGAAGGCTAATATTGCAGACTCTAGTAGGCTTATTGTGTCCTCATCATC
This sequence comes from Periplaneta americana, assembly GCF_040183065.1. Classification (NCBI taxonomy): domain Eukaryota; kingdom Metazoa; phylum Arthropoda; class Insecta; order Blattodea; family Blattidae; genus Periplaneta; species Periplaneta americana. Next base: position 104,655,837 of record NC_091131.1, on the reverse strand, counting down.
ATCATCATCCTTCATGCATTAGGAAATTGATTCCTGTAGCAGCTACTGAAATTGGTCCATCCATCTTTTGGCTGGTCTTCCAATATTTCTTCTTCCCCGAGGTTTATATTTCCAAAACTTATATGGTATCCTGTCCTCCTGCATCCTTGAAATGTGAGACATCCATGTATTTCTATATTCTTCTATTTTGTTGTTTAATTCATATATCTCAAGTTCTTCTCTTATTTCTTCGTTTCTTTTATGTTCTATTTTCCTGTAACCTGCTACGTTTCTCAAAAATTTCATCTCATTTGTTTGTAATCTAGAGGCATCTCTCTTTTTCATAACCCATGTTTCGCTTCCATATAGTAAACTGGGCACTGACATCACCTTATAAAATTTTAACAATGTATCTTTTCTAGCTTTTGATTTCAGAGTTCTTCTTATTGTTCCATTTATGTAATTAAAATTTTCTATTTTTTCTTTTTGATCATAGTCTCCTTTATAAGATAAGGTAACACCCAAAAATTTAAATTTATTTACCTGTTCTATGATACAGTTTCCTATTACTATTTTAGATCTTACAGGAGATTTGCCACAAAATGCCATAGTTTTAGTCTTATGTACAGATATCTCCATATTATAGTTCTTATTTATTTTCCATAACTCATGTACTGCTCTCTGTAGGTTATTTTCATTATTTGCTATTACTACCTGATCGTCAGCGAATAGCATCGTCATTATGAAATTATCTTCATTAAAATTCTGTGTATAGTTCTTTATTTTTATTTTCCATTTTCTTAATATTTCGTCCATATATATATTGAATAGAATCGGCGACATACTGCAGGCTTGTCTCAAACCTAAGTTAACTTCCTCTACTCTTATCTGTGTATCACCAGCTATTTGTATTTTAGAATTAATATATATGTTTCTAATCACTTCAACTAGATGCAATGGAATACCTCTATTATATAATATTCTCCATAATTCATTTCTATTCATTCTATCGAACGCCTTAATATAATCAATAAATGTTAAATGTGTTTCTCTATTAAATTCTTTATGCTTTTCTATTATTTGTTGTAATACAAATATGTTATCTATACAGCTTCTTCCTTTCCGAAAGCCTGCTTGTTCTTCCATTATTATCGCTTCACTTATAGGTTTTAGCCTTTCTGTTATTATTTTGGAGTAAATTTTATACGCTGCATTTAGTAAAGATATTCCTCTATAGTTTTGGCATTTAGATTTGTCTCCTTTTTTGAATATTGGTTGTATAATTGTCATTTTCCATTCTTCAGGTATTTGTCTTATTGTGTCCTACCGCTCCTATTGTAGGTCTCTAGATTTTGTAGATATCGTGATTCAGCTGTGTGGTGCCATCTTTCGATTTAACTTGCACATCTTTACGGTTCCGATGGAGTCTCACTGCAGTGCTTTCCACTTCCGGAGTTTTCTTCTCTGACACTGCAGGAATTATAATATTTTGAAGGCAGAAAAGTCCCTCCAAAAAATTCACATACTGGGTTAACATTTGAGGAGTAAAGTTGAAGAATGTTACTAGAGGCAAAGTTAACAGCATCAGAGCCGGGCGCCCGAGAATGCCAGTCGCTATAAAGCTAGTGGTGAGCATGACAATCCATGGCCCGGAATATTAAGTCCTTATAACCTATATGAATATCGGAAACCCGTACTAACATCAGCCTGGGGTATTTGGGAGATTGGGCCAGAACTTCGAAGATGCAATGCCTGCACTGAATGTGATGGTCGCCAGTTCGAATAACATTTGGTGTAATACAAAATAAATTAAGTTCTTGCAAACTTTGTCTACTTAATTTTTACACAAATTACTATTACTTTATTGGTATGTTATTCGCCATGTAGTTCCTGACATTCGAAGACTTATACTGACTCAAAATTATTTCCTAGAGCATGAGTTCGTTATAAAATTGTTATATTTCAACCCTTCAGTTTCAGCGCAACCTTTTGAATCACTCTGTATATCTTATTGTTTCTCTATGAGGCCGGGAGGGGAACATCCCTATGCACCGCGACCTGAGGTCTATTGTGCGCCCCTGGGATGAGTTGTAGCCCAACGACCGCACCCACGCCGAACAGACCTAACCCAACACCCTAACGACCAGTTCTGCCATACCTCTAAGTCCGTGTACCATTCCACCCCAACAGCCCCCCCCCACATTCCCCCCTCAAACGGTCTGAGGTGAAGGCCACCCCTCTCGTCGTGAGTGGGGTGGGTTCCGGTGCTGGGTCACCAACTACCATGCTTTGGCATATCCATGGAGGCCGGCCGAGAGCGTCAGCAGTTTCGGAGGGCCGCCGCAGGCGCGATCTGAAAACTAAGAAAGACAATCGGAATGATAAGGAAAGGATGATGAGGGGCGGAAGGAAGTGGCGAGAATGAGTGGGGTTCCATACTCCTGATAAAGTTACCTGATATTCATCCATAGGAGTGAGGGAAAAACCCCGAAGAAACCTTATCCAGGCAACTCGTCCCAAACGGGGAATCGAACCCTGTCCCGCTAGGTTCGGGAGCGAATATGCTACCATGAGACTACAGCGGTGGACGTATATCTTAGCCCTTAAATTCGCAAAGTATCCTATAGGATACAACAGGTTAATAGGCTATAATATGCTATAACTTTAATAGAACAATAGAAAAAAAAACTGATAGGAAAATTAAAATTTTACAATACTATAATACTGTACAACATATAAAATATGTACATTGTGATAGTTGTTTTCTTTACAGTCCGACACGGTTTAATGAACTAGTGTGAGAAATGAAGTTTTGCCAATTTAAGGGTTAAGATCGGAGTGTATTCCTTGCCGTCCTTGTTGAATCTGTCAGGCTATTCCTTTGAAGATTATCTGCAAGATGAGGTTCCCCTGGCCGCGTTGCGGGCGCTGCGCAGGGTAAGAACAGTGAAGTCGGAACAGGCCTTGAGGCCTATACCCTGAAGAAGAAGAAGAAGAAGAAGAAGAAGAAGAAGAAGAAGAAGAAGAAGAAGAAGAAGAAGAAGAAGAAGATCGGAGTGTAGAAAATCTCCGATCCGTTTCCCAACGAGAAATAAAGCATGTGAAGGTGAAATGTTGAAATGTCACAACAGTCTAGTACGTAGTCACGAAGCTTGAGTTGTGAGGGTACTAGGAACAATAGACTGTGCAGGTACTATTTCGCATTGTCTGTAATGAGGCGATATTAGCGATCCTAGTGGTTAGCAACTATCTATGGATGCATATTTACTATGTATTGAGCTTCGTGACTGTATATAGGCTACTAGACTGTGATGCTACTCACTTCTTATTGAATGTTTTGATGTACGGAATGGACTTGTTCACGACGATGCTTCCATATGTAACGACGCTGATCTGCGGGATTTCAACAATCTCGCATGTGATGACGTGTCTGAAAATCCTTACGAAGAAGTCAGCAGTCATGAAAGCGTATTTGTCCGACGTGCACAAACGCCTGAGTCCCTCCTCTTCTGTATCCGGAATTCTGTCTTTGCCATTTCTTATCAACTTTTTGTGCATTTTAAGTAACATTTCGTCGGAGGCTTCCTGTAAACAATAAATTAATTTTCAGTCAGTTTGGAGGAATTAAATAGCCATCTTGTTCGGCCTAACAAACGTTTCTTTGTGCAGCAAACATTCGATCCTATTCCATTTTCTTTGATTAATGCGCAGTTTATATTCTTTTAAACATTCTTAAATAGGCCTATACAGGTGCATTTTAGCAATGAAATGTAACAAAATTAAACTAAACAGAAATGGATTTTTGGAAACAATCAGCTAGGATTTCTAGGAAGGACAAAAGTAAAAATACAATAAAATTAATAAAAAAATCAACGTAATTGGTTCGTTTGGACGATATTAAAACAAAACAATAAAAATGGAATGAACATATCAAAAGAATGGAAGTGGGCAGTTACCAAAGAAATTATGGAATGGTATCCACCAGGAAGTTGGAAACGAGGCAGTCCCAAACGTAGGCTACTTGGTTGCAAGGAATTGGCGGAATGATAAGAAAGGATTAACAGAGGGAGTTTGGGAGGATGAATACTTATAGGCCTAATCTAAGTAGAAGCAGAAAAATGTTATAACATTGTACAATCAGCAGAATAACAATAATAATAATAATAATAATAATAATAATAATAATAATAATAACCCTTATTACAATGGGGGAGGATAAAATTTTCTTACCCTTGACAGAGTCTAAAGGAAGATATTAATTTCTTTGCGGGTATACTGACCGCCATACTATACTCCGTTTCTGAAATCTGTAGAGTAGTCTATAGGAGACGAAATAAGTCCTTTGCACAAGTGGTGAATGGAGTGGGCCAGTCCAATGACCACTTTGGGGGAAAGCACTGCTTGAAAACGAGCATCTAAAATCTGTCACCTTCTGTCATGCGCATCTTACCCCTTAGCGACCGTGAGACGATGCAGCCCGCAATGTACTTCCGCACTGATAGGCTCCGCCCAGTCGTTTGTCATCGGCTTCACCCAAATGCGTCGACTTACTTCACAGATTTCAGAAACAGAGTGTACCTGCAGCAGTGTATAGGGACTAGAAGATCACAGTGTACAATTCTCCCATTATACGCTGTTATTTATGTATACATTTAGCTCGGTCACACTGTATTATTACTTTTCTATAAACTTAGTTCTTAACAAAGTTAGAGTAATTTCAAATGTTTCTATGGCCCGTCCCAGGAATCTATAGAGTGACTTGGCGCATATGAGGGCGGAGTCTATCTGTGCCGGAGTGTATTGCGGGCAGTATCAGCTCGAGGCCGTTATGGGGTGAGAAGAGTTCAGATAGAAATGACCCCCTCTCTGCAAGCGATTGGTAGCTTCGTTCAACCAATGCCTCCCCTCAGAGCGGTCATTGGTCCTCGTCCTCCCACATACCACATGCGCACAAATCTTATTTCGTCTTTCTACTCCACAGATTCCTGAGACGGACCATAGACTTTTGAATAGCCCTATTTCAACAAAATAAAATTAACTACACTATAAACATTTTTACCTTGAATATGACTTCATTGTAAGCCGCTACTCCGAATTCATAAGAATTGTCGTCTACGAAAGTCTGAAAATTTGTGAAAGGCAGCTGGAATTGTTCCACAGAGAGGTAGGAAATGATGATGGCAGAATAGGATTGCGTGAGGATCACAGCTGTGAGGAGGCTTACGAGGTAGACGACTCGGCATGAGAGACTGATGGGCGTGACATCCGCACCTGCGCAATACAACATTATACTATTAATATCAGTCACATACATTCTTTCACAGTCAGGTAAAATAACTTCACTTAGGGCCTACTATTCAAATAGCCAGTAACAACAAACTCAAGAGTGTCTTCTTGAAGTGAATGAAAATGAATCGGTTATTTGAGAAACCACACAAGTCCACTTTTAGCCAAAACAAATTTATTATGTTTCTGGCATTAATACATTGGCACGTCTGTAGCAGAAAATAGAATATGTCCGCCTTATTTTAAGTGATGATGTTATGATAGTATTTCCTTGAAGAGGATGAAATCAAAAGATTTTATGAAGATACAGTATATATATTCCTGGCCTAGTCGTAACAAGAGATGACGCACCTGAGGAGCTGTGGTGTGGGACTTCAATAAGATATCAGTGTTTTCATTTTAAAACGTTTTAAGGATTTTCTTTTAATTTCGTATACGAAAGATAAAATACATTATGTATTAAATTTGTACTTATATAACTTTTGTTCTCACTTGCTTACATACAAAACAAATTCAAACTATTTTATAGCAAATATTTCTGGTATTTGAGAAACAACATATGCCCAAGAATTTTAGGGCATTCTAATATCACCTAACAGTGTTGAGATATTGCTATCGTACCGTATAGCGGAAGTGTTCGATATTCGCCTATTCTCGCTCTGCAGGAGGAAACCTGTCTTGTGTGTTCGAACATGTTATGAAAATATTTTCTGTCCTCTTCTCCCATCCCTTCATGTTTTAAGCCGTTTAAGGATCTGAGCACATATCTTGCGAAGTTTGTAATGTCTTGGTTTCCTCTCTCATGTTTCAACATCGCACGATACCTAGGAGTCGGTACTATGAACAAATGCATTTTTTTAAATATATTTTCTTTTGATTTACTTGTACTTATATTTATGTGAATTATTAGTCATATTGATAATAAAAATTACCTGTACTCATTACTGTACATTACTTCGTAAGATATGTAACTGACATCCTTATGCAGCTAAAGCATAAAGGGACAAGAGTGGAGGAATTAATGAGAAAGGCAGCGAAGAGTCAACAGAAACTCGGCAAATATGAATTGAATATACGGCCTTTTATTGCCTTCTAACGAATTCGGTTATTTTTATTTACATGCTTCACTTCTACGTATTGTTGGATGCCTATGCAGTAGGTGAAGTTTGTAATATCTTAATAGTCTCTCTCATGCCCAAACAATGCAGGGCACTATACTGCGTACCATAATGTCTGACAGGCGACGTAAACATTGCCGCAGAGAAAGAAAGAAGTATAATTGCTATTCAACCAATGACAAGAGATCTCATTTCAAGCTTGAAGTTGGGAGGAGGTAGAATGCTTCAGACCGCTCAACTTCAAGATCCTTTCGAATGAGATCTCTATAATGGGTTCAATAACAATTTTCCTTCTCTCTTTGCCGGCAATGTAGTTGATCACTCCAATACTACAAATTTTGCTTATTGACTTCACCATTAATGTAAAAATTGGCTTCATCGCTGAACAGAATGGAAGAAAGAAAACGGAAAATTTTCCTATGTAACCTGACTTCTGCCTCACAATGTAGGCTATATTAATATAATAATAATAATAACAATAATAATAATAATGATAATAATAATAATAATAATAATAATGGCTTTATTTAACCTGGCAGAGTTAAGGCCGTAAGGCCTTCTCTTACACTCAACCAGGATTAAAACTTGCTTACATAGTTGAACAACAACTGGATCGGAATTAAGTAATTACATACTGATACGATTTAGGTACATAATGAGATCAAAAAAGGTAGTTACATAATTTATCTCATAAAATAAAAATAAACATAGTGGTATACATATTAATGTTGTTAGAATCAAATAAGAATCACACAAAAACAGAAGCCGATAATTCAATAAAAAATGTACACAGTAAAAATAAAAATAAACACATTGGAATACATATTAGTATTAGATTACAAGAAAGTAGGATTCACATAATTAAACCGGAAACAGACAACTAAATAAAAAGTACACAATAAAATAATAGATTAATAATAATGAAAGAAAACACAGTAGGATACATATTGGTGTTACATATTGTTACCAGAAAATGACTTACCCTGGGAACAGAAAACCCCAAAAATATAAAACCACGTATCCTTGAGGCACAATCTTTGCTTGCCCTTCTCTCCGCAGACACGCCCAATGTACCAGGTGCCGGTGAGGACAAGCGCGAGCATTATCATTGCCGACAACACTGCGAACCACATTCCGCGAGAAAATGGCGCTGCTACGGCGTCCCACAACGAGTTGTAAATTGAAGGCTTCTTGATGAACATCGATAACCTGAAAATCAACCATCAGTCGATAAATATTTCATACCATCCATGTTTATCCGACCTATGATATCTTCTTTTGTGTTAGAGCAGGTCTAGTACCGTGCTCACCCCAGATGACGAGCATCTCACCTTGTGTCTCTCCAACATAGGTCGGAAAGAGAAACAAAGTATAGTTCTTGAGGAAAATCCTCTAGGAGTATTAAAACCTCTCAATATCCGAATAAGTTTAGGTAAATAATGGCGTATGCTTTTTTTGCAACACGCCGTAGTTGCAAATGCATCCAACGTTTCGGAATAACATGTCGAAACCGTTATTAGAGAAGACAAAGAAGGTGAAATCTTTCTGTTAAGTCGTGCTGCAGACTAGCCCCTTAGTAACTAATTGAATATAACAAAGTTTTCAAAAGTAACGATTAGGCCTATTTGCAAAAAATTGAATAAGGGGACTTTTAACAAAAAGCTAAGAGACGCTTTATATTTAGAAAGGAATATTTTTATAGAAACATACTTTTGCGACTATTGTTGTACGAGTTACGACTAAATCTCAGATTTTAGGCTAAATGCATTTCTTTTCTATAGGCCTACAGATAATGTAACTTACAACTATTACATTTCGTTCAATTTCACGTAAAATATGAACGTTTAAAAGGGATTTTGTGGTGCCTAAAATGCCTATTTTGCCCATTGTGACCTATTTTAAGGTATCAGAGCCTAAAAATGCCTAGACTATTTATATTTTATATTATTACGATGTACCGAAGTACATATGATATATCCGTGCAGAAATTCTGCGTCATCATATGATGAAGGATGAGTGGAACAGAGAAAAATTCTCTCCGGCACTGGGATCTGAAGACCCGGTTTCAGATCCCGGTGCGGGAGAGAATTTTTCTCTGTTCCACTCATCCTTCATCATATTTATATTTTGTCAATATGTTTTTAATTTTTTCGTGTAACTATGAAAGAGAAAGTTTTGAATATCATGGGGTAAATACTTTGTAATAGTTCGGTTATAGGAATTAAGAAATTGCTGGGAAGTAATACAATGTTAAAATTGAAATATACCGTCTATACTTATCACACAGTTCATGTGCACCTATTTGAACATGTAATTAGGCAAATTTTCATACATTTGAAAATGGCACATTGGTGCCGAAAACGTTTATGTTATAATTAATCATATAATACTAGATAAGTATAGACGGTATATTTCAATTTTAACATTGTATTACAACCTGCTTATCGGATAAATCATACAACATGAAATTGCTGGGAAGTGGTTTTGTTGACCACTTGAACATGCAGTAGGAATGTAATGAAAGGGCTGGATGTACTTCTCCATTACGAAATCGGCATGGAAAATGCTGCTAGATTTAAATATTCACCCATTACTTCGGTAGTCTATCATTAAAATAACTTTTTTCCACCTGTAAAATGGTTCTGACTAAGAAAAGGAAAAGTTTCACAACAAAGAAATTTAGAAATAAAACTTGTTATAATAAGTATTGCAGTGCCAATTATGAATAATGTGTTCATTGTAAATTCATTGATAAATCAATTAATTATAATATTAACACTTGTGTATCAGCAGTCATAGGGCAATGAGATCGATTAATTCATTAATAATTATTCGTAATTTAACACATAGGCCTAACAAAAATAAAGTTTCTAACCACAATACCTTTTTATGAGTAGGCCACTGTTTTTGTCACTGTACACCGTAATGCTTAATATTCACCAATTAATTGCATTTTTATAGTTATTGTAGTTTGAGTGGATAGAAAAACACTTTGAGTGCAAGAAACAGTATTTTTAGCTGTCTAAAATCATATTTTTAGGTGCCTAAACTGTATTTTCAGTGCCTACTTTGATAATTTTAAAGCCTATTTTAGGTGCCTAGAACTTAGTATCAAGGGCCTAAAAATCCGAGGTCTAGTTTTGACGATATAGAGAACTTTTTAAAATGGCACTTTATATTCCTAATTATCATCTCAAAGAGCATAATTTTCTATGCAGCACTTCATTTGTTTTATACAGAAGCACTATAATCATAGTCTAGTATATACAGCCACGAAGCTCAATATGTAGTAAATATGCATCCATAGATAGTTGCTAACCACTAGGATCGCTACTGTCGCCTCATTACAGACAATGCGAAATAGTAGGCCTATCTGCACAGTCTATTGTTCCTAGTACCCTCATAAACTCAAGCTTCGTGGCTGTATGTACTAGACTGTGCTATAATTATGGTTACTGTGGTAACAGTTTTATTGCTGGTTCATTCTGTTAGTCCTTGTATTATAAAAGCAGTTTTAAAGTACAACAAAATGTTAACAGAACATGAGAGAATTGAGATCCTGATGATGTCAGAATTTGGTGACAGAAGACATACTTTCACAACAGAATATATGCAGAATTTTTAACGAAACTCGTCCAAATCAGTAACCTTTTTCTCAGTCAACTATCTAACAAGCGCAATTCAGAGAAAATTATCATCAATCTTCTTAATGTATCCAGCTGTTTGCTGACAACATAAAGTCCACTATAGTCCATTGTAGTCTTTTCAGTTCTTGTTTTTCATGAGAAATGATCATGTCAGAGATATAAAAATAATCTGGTAGATCTTCCACTGACAATGATTTGAAACTTGCCGTTGTGCTGATGTTCAAAGAAAAACCACATTCTCCTCTCCGTGAAATAGAATTTACATGAGATATCTCGAAAGTATCTGTCTGGAGAATAGGCCTATTGCACAGTAATAAATAACACCAAGTCCAGCCATTGCAGGGATTAATTAAAGACGATTCTCTTAATTTCCACTCCCTATACGATACGTACTTAAATCAATGTCTTATTTTAAGTTGAATTTTAGATACAGGATAAATCTATATCAAAAGGAACGTACCTGTAGCACCAGGTTGGGAACAGGAAATTCACGTACGGCAAGTAATCTGTATTAATTGTTGACGTTTCTAAGCCGATTTCCACATCGTTGTCGAGCACCATTCTGAATATCCCGGTCGCAGTGCCATTGTTGCCGATGAAGCCCACAGTGTTGTCGCTGGTGTAAAAATACTCTGTTCTGAAATCGAAAAAAAAAAAAAAAATGCTTCATTATATTTGCGAATAATTCTCTGATCAGTTTATTGGTAGATTTTGAGTGTAAAGAAAATCGATTCAATAGTTTAGTGGACAAACATTTTAACAGATACACAAAATACCATAATCAATTTACCGGGAAAATGTGTATTCCCACAAGGACATTAAAATAGGTGTTTGTAACGTCATAATACTTTCCTTATGCTTCGTAAAATGAGAAAATTAAAGAATGTTTTATATTCTGTTCATATAGATAGGCTAATCATCGTTTTGATATGATAATTTAATCCTAAGAATAAATCTTGAATACTTACTTGAAGTTAGAAGCTTCTTCCACAACCTTCCAAATGTTGCCAGTATATCCAGCAATTCCAGACGCCCTCCTCTCTTTGCCAGTAGATTCACCTCGTCCCTGAAAAATATGTAACAGGGAAATAATGTATCAAGTAAATAAAATTTTGATTGCTCCCTAATTATGCCTGCTTCTTATATTCTTATCATAAACACCTTATCGTATCATCGTGTTACTATACTGCCGAAATCGAGTAACCTAATGTCCCACTCCTTCCTAATGTGCTCGAAATCGTATGCAGCTGGTGAAGGAATACAAGATACAGGAAGACTGGTACAAATTTAAGCAAGAAAACAAAACACCACAAGAGAGTTCATAATCAGACAGGTATACTTTTTTAATCCTTAGCGCTACAGCTTATGAAGGGCCAAGGCCGACCAACCGACTACTAGCCACACCTCCACATGTCTCAGCAGAGGTGATGGTTTCCGAAACCGCATTTCGCTATTTAACATTGCTTCTGAAATCTATTGCGATACTGAGTGGGCATCGATTCCATACACTGGACAAAATTTCATGAGGCATATCTTACAGCGTATTCCGAATCTCATTGGACCAGTGGACAACAATGACGTCACGCTGCAGCGAAATAGGAACAAAACTGCTGGAAGGATCGATGGCTGTCATGGCGACTGTATAAGTTGTTGTCTGTGCTACGCTAGCAAAATTTTGCGAAATTTCCGTACTGCCATCTCGTTCAAAGAAAAGAGAGCATAAACAATTTATTTCTTCAACCAGTAGTAATAACTGGTCCGTTGACATGTTTGCTCATAAGCCATTAACATATTGTTTTTACGTTGTGCTCATTACAAGCAATACAGCAGAACTAAAGCAGAACACACCGCCATTACACAACAGTGCACGATGTCATTCGTCTGCTAATTCCTGCCCTATATAAGAACCATTCAGATTCACTGATGGCGGCTGATGGAGACTGCCCCCCCCAAACTTGTCAGAACTCTTTTTTTATTAACATTAGAAAATATTGAATTCAAAAGATTTTTCTTGCTTCTGTTTACGATTAAGTTTCTGTGCTCAAATTGACGAATTAATGTCTTCAGATCATGTGTCTGGACTATAACATTTATTTTAAATTTCTGAATGTATAAGAATTTCTATACCTAAGTTAATTTGAGGAAAGGAAGCACTGTAATGTTTCTTTTGTAATAGCCTGTATTCATGTGTTAGAAGTCTGCTGGTGTTCAGGCCGTCACTTGGAGAAATATGAATAATATACTGCAGAACAATGAAAAAAAGAGAAAAGTGATTCCGGTATAAAGTGTAAATTTAAAGATGAGAGATTAAGTAAAATAATTAGAATTTACATTTCAGGAAGGTAAGCTTCAGATAAAAAAGTTTTCTGTTAGCACTGTTACGCAGTGTTATTGATGTATACATGTGTTTGTATATGAGAGAGAAAAAATAGGGAGATAGTTTTAAGTGATGCCCTAGTATAATTTGTAGTAGACCTACAGTTCAAGCCCTATACAACTCGGTCCGAAACATAGCGGATATGGATGTAACACTGTAAGAAATATGCCCCCCCCCAAATAACTTAATTAAATGATCATTTTCCGATATAATGTACCACGGTCAAGCTATAACGGGGGGAGGAGGTAAATAATGTCCCCCATAAATTGTTACATCGGGATTCTATGGTTTTGTTTGCCCCCCCCCCAAGGAAACTGTTCTCCCTCCACCTATGGGTTTGCCCAACACAAGTTTACAACAACAACAACAATAATAATAATAATAATAATAATAATAATAATAATATGATCCGTCCATCAATTTGCCATAAATCTTCTTCAGTTTCTCCGGCCCTTTGCAGTAAGACATACGTAAATGAAGAACCTGATAAAGGTATCGCATCATAATTACATACATTTCAACTAATGGACAGAGTATAACAACAGCAACAAAACTGGCTGAAATATACAGGGTGTATCCGGGCTGGTGTTAAAAACTTTCAGGGATGATGGGGAAGGGCACATGTATCAATTTGAGATAAGGAACCCTGGTCCGGAAATGACTGAGTCGAAAGTTATAAGCAAAAATAGTTGTGTGGAAATGGAATTGTAATTTCGCACCATGTGCCCTCCTTCCCTTAACCTTTGGAACAGTCGTGGAAAGATGGTATGGGCCTGATGTCTCCTACGTGGGAAGTTGGCCCGATACAATCTGTAAGCTTGTCTACTGTTCCCATTGGCTCATCCGTATTCGAAAGTCATGTCTGCTTATTCCGCTCTCGTGTACTCCTCCATTTCACTAGGACTGATCGACTGGACACTGCTGTCTACAGACGTGCATATCAGGACCGACCATGTCCGTTACACATTACGCTATCTGCATTGCTTTAGTGTAGTTTCCTTTCCCCACCTCTCAGACAGCGCACTGAATGGAATACTGTAAGTAGACAACGTAAACGTCAGATGAATACAGTATGTGTAAGATGTATACAGATAAATATACATAAATAAGGTGTACAGAAGAATAAAATTATTTCATTTCCACACAACTATTTTTGCTTATAACTTTCGACTCAGTCATTTCCAGACCAGGGTTGCTTATCTCAAATTGATATATGTGCCCTTCACCATCATCCTTGAAAGTTTGTAACAGTAGCCCGGAAACAATGTGTATAATAACATGAGAAACAGTCTGACAAAAGGTAGACCGATGGAACGCTGGAATCAAAAGCTCCACTCTTCATGAAATCTGCAGTGCTAGTGGTAATGACAGAGATAGTGATAGTTTTTATTTTTTTATTTTATTCGGTTATTTTACGACGCTGTATCAACATCTAGGTTATTTAGCGTCTGAATGATATGAAGGTGATAATGCCGGTGAAATGAGTCCGGAGTCTAGCACCGAAAGTTACCCAGCATTTGCTCGTATTGGGTTGAGGAAAAACCCCGGAAAAAACCTCAACCAGGTAACTTGCCCCGACCGGGATTCGAATCCGGGCCACCTGGTTTCGCAGCCAGACGCGCTGACCGTTACTCCACAGGTGTGGACTAGATAGTAGTAGTAGTAGTAGTAGTAGTAGTAGTAGTAGTAGTAGTAGTAGTAGTAGTAGTAGTAGTAGTACTAGTAGTAGCAGTAGCAGCAGCAGTAGCAGCAACAGCAGTTTGTTTACTACCATATTAAAAGTAGCTATTTCCTAAACAGTTTTGAGTATGAAATGTAGACTTAGCCGAATAGCACAGCATAATCAGCACGCAACCCACTTCATAATGGGTACATAAAGGTCATACTTGGGCAGTAGTGTAAATTACAGAGATTATCCCATCCCGCCCGGTGATATAAATACCAATGGGCCAATGGCTTATTTATAACTCACATGAAACTTGCACATGTTTTTCGCCTTAATCGCAGTAATTTTTAGTGTTTATATCAGTAATTTCCAGCTGACCAACCTGTAACGTCGGAGTGCGTTTTCTCTCTATGGTCCGTCCCAGGAATCTGTAGAGTAACTTCACGCATTTGGGGGCGGAGCCTATCTGTGCCGGAGTGTTTTGCGGGCAGCATCAGCTCGGGGCCGCTAAGGGGTAGGATCTCGTGGTAGAAGTATTGATTATTCAATCTATCTTAAATAAGAAGCAATTAATTACAATCAGTTTCGACCTGATATTTAGATAAATAAGGATAATATTTATCTAAATATCAGGTCGAAACTGATTGCAATTAATTGCTTCTTATTTAAGATAGACTGAATAATAAATACTTGTGTTCAGATAGAAGTAATTCTCTCCCTGCAAGCGATTGTTGGCTTCGTTCAACCAACATTTCCCCCCTGAACGATCGTTGGCCCTTGCTCTCCCACATACCACTTGCGCAGACGTCTTGTTTCGTTTTTCTTCTCTACAGATTTCTCGGACGGACCATAGAAGCAGATCTTATAGAGCACGTGAGAGAAGGTAATGTTGTGTCTCCGCTATTTAAACATCTGCATCCCTTCCACCGCCACCGCCTTTACTTTGCTCTTTCACCTATGCTTCCCCTCTCGAAGAGCACGAGAGCAGAGACTTGTTATGTCACAGAGCCAGCAGTTGGAAATGTCTGGTTTATATTAAAAATTCGGCTAGTTGATGATGATGACGATGATGATGATGATGATGATGACGACGACGACGACGACGACTACTTACACTTGTCACGACAGCGCCCTTGAGAGTGACACCGTGCAAGTCGCCTCTTCGGAGCAAGAAGGGGATGGAAGTCCACGTGAGTCCGACTCGAGGGCTCCACACTCCCGCGTGAAGCATTTGCATCTGATGAGTTGGGTGCATGTGGTACACTTCAGTCAACAAGACCCGCAAGCCATCAGACGACGTGTCGCTCTGCGCCACCAGAAATTCGCAGTCGAAAGGAATATAGACATCCCTGAAGAACTGGTCCATTGGCCTCGCGTCCAGGAACATCAGCCACCTTCCAAATGTCAGACTCGTTCTCCATGACAACTAGAAGAGAACACACATGTGCAAATTTGTTGTATTCAGTGAGCGAGAATTGACTCTAGATTAAATTAAGAAAATAGATTTAATGAACCAATAAAGTGTTTCTTCATAATTCTAACTCCCAACAACTTGTTTTAGTTTTGTATATAACAGGGTGATTCAGACCACCCGTAACAGTAATTTATTTCGGAAACTAGTGCATTAAAATTTTCGAGAAAAAAATATTTATGACTAAAGCACATGTGGACTTTCACTTGAGCTTAATTTCATCAATCAGCTCTGACAGGAAGTAGGGTCAGTAGCGTATCACTTTAAAATTTCAAATGGGAGTCTGGGTCAAATATGGTACCATTTGATAGAGCTCTTCAAAACAAACAACTTTAATAGGAAACGTTTTATTGATTCCTATTCTTTCAATGAGAAAACGTACGAAAGGCAATGGATGATTCGGACCACACATCTAGTGCACACATCGGAATCTAGTGCATTAAAATTTTCGAAAAAAAAAAAAAACTGTATAACCAAACCACATGTGACCTTTCACTTGAGCTTGATTTCATTAATCAGCTCTAACAGGAAGTAGGGTCAGTGACATATTACTTTAAAATTTCAAATGGGAGTCGGGGTCAAATAGGATACTATTTGACAGAGCTCTTCAAAACAAAACTTTCATAGGAAACGTTTTTACCAATTCCTAGTCTTTCATTGAGAAAACGTACAAAAAGACAATGTCATCAATATTAAGAAATGTTAAAAGACGAAAATGTTGACATTTTACTGAAAGACTGGACAATTCCATTAATTTTTATAAATGTTCAAACTGTCTGCTGTTCTGAGCAGCACACACCCGTATCTTCTAACACTATCAATGACTCATAACACTTCGGCGTGGTCAGGTGACTGGCAAGTCTCTCGGATTCGCTGTTTTATGTCATCTCTTATTGTGGGACAGTCTTGATAAACGATGTTTTTAACCGTCCCCAAAAATAGAATTAATTGTCAGGTAAAATCTGTCGGTTTCATCGCTATATTCTTTGCACAGATGAAGCGACATTCAAGAGCAATGGCGATGTCAATATCCATAATGGTCACTACTGGTCTAAAGGTCAGTCCTGTCTGGCTGAGAGAAGTGGACAGCCAGCATAGGTAGAGTGTCAACGTCTAGTGTGACATCTTCGGACACCGAATGATTGGACCTTATTTCTTTGAAGGCACTCTGAATAGTGTCATGTATTAGTGGCGGTTTCTCGGGGGAGGGAAGGGAGGAACGTCCTCCTCACATTTTTCTTCTTTTGAAAGTAAATACCAAATGAAATATATGCTTTGAAATTCAAGGAAGATTCGATAATTTTTAAGTTCACAGCTATAAGAAAACCTCGGTTGATCGAGTTTTAAACGACGCGCACTCATGTGCTGCTAGAAAACTGTGAGAAAGATGCGAGTTGTTTGTGTGGAGGAAAGTCAATCCTTTCCTCCTTTTTTACTGCAGTTAACACACATAGACAACAGCCCATTAGCGGCGAGAGACAGAAGCAGAGTTTTAAAGCAAGTACATGAACGGAGAGGGAGGAGATCCTCCTCTGAATCAGCGCATGGGCTATCTAACGATGCTGCATTCAACCAGACTATAACACATCTAGGAGGAGGCACAATAAAAACAGTTTTAACGCAAAGCTATGAAAGATACTATATAAACTTTTTTTTTTAAATTATAAAACAAAATATATTATTCATTGCACTTTATATAAGCTACTATTCATGGTTTGAAACTTTCGAGAATATCTGAAAGTTGAAGTTAGATTTATATAAAACAAAGAGGAAATAGTTCTACGTTAGCATCGCAGATCTTTTTGACCCCTAAAATTCACTTCCATTCATTGTCTACTAGACAGGACAACAGCCAAGTTGTCAGTTTTGTACAAATATATTTGAAATTGAAAGTACTCCAAACTACATTATTTTTAACATAAAAAATTAATCGGCTGCTTTGAACAAATGGTAGTATGACTTTACAAGAACTGACATTCTTCAAAAGCATGTGATACTGAACTTGTAAAATGTACATGTGGCAACACAGACCACGTAAGTGGGTGCAGTGTTCTCGCTTTCCTAACAGATTATTTCCCATACAAAAGAGAAGACCAACTCTAACACTATCTGGTCTTACATGTATGCATGTAGGCTAATTTGTAGTAGGCCTATGTTTCTCTCAAGAATGTGTCATTTTGCGCTGTTAACTTCTTTCCTCCTCTTAAGAAATATGCAAGAGCCGTCACTGTCATGTATGCTGACTTCCTGAAGATCATCCTCAACCAACTTTTGGAGGACGTACCACTGGCAACACGAGCAGTAATGTGGCTTCAGCAGGATGGTTGCACAGCTCATTTCTCTTTGGTGGCGCGTGATACAGCCAATCAGCTCTTCGCTGGGCGATAGATTGGGAAATGCGGTTCTGTGGCATGGCCAGCACTATCTCCTGACTTGAATCCTTTGGATTTCTATTCTTGGGGACGGTTAAAAAACATCGCCTATCAAGATTGTCCCACAATAACAGATGACAGAAAACAGCGAATCCGGGAGACCTGCCAGTCACTTGGCCACGCCGAAATGTTACCAGTCACTGACAGTGTTAGAAGAAGAGTACGGGTGTGTGCTGCTCAGAACGGCAGACAGTTTGAACATTTATAAAAATTAATGAAATTGTCCAGTCTTTCAGTAAAATGTCAACATTAATTGTCTTGTTTACATTTTCGTCTTGTAACATTTCTCAATATTGATAGGATTATCTTTTTGTACGTTTTCGCATTGGAAGAGTATGAAAGTTGTTTGTTTTGAAGAGCTATTTGACCCCGACTCCCATTTGAAATTTTAAATTGATACGCCACTGACCCTACTTCCTGTTAGAGCTGATTAATGAAATCAAGCTCAAGTGAAAGTTCACATGTGGTTTAGTTATAAATATTTTTTTCTCGAAAATTTTAATACACTAGATTCCGAAATAAATGGCTTAGGTGTGGTCCGAATCATCCATTGCCTTTCGTACGTTTTCTCATTGAAAGAATAGGAATTAATAAAACGTTTCCTATGAAAGTTGTTTGTTTTGAAGAGCTCTATCAAATGGTACCTTATTTGACCCAGACTCCCATTTGAAATTTTAAAGTGATACTCCATTGACCCTACTTCCTTTTAGAGCTGATTGATGAAATTAAGCTCAAGCTCGAATAATACCTGCTCCACTGCTTGTTGAGTGTGCTCGTCACAGGACAGGATAATGTAGAGAGGACTAATGCAGTGCTTCCCCACCAGAGTTCCGTTCAGCGTCCACAGCGAGTGTCGGGTGACGCTTATTAAGAGGCCAGCAAAAGTCTTTTCCAAATTCAGTTCATGAACATGTTTCCTCATTCCTGCAGCAAAGAGGCATTTTCGTGATGAACTTGTTAAAATTGAGGTACACGAGATAGAAATATCACTGAGAATTACAAGCACGAATTCAAGTGTTTTGTATAAATATTATAACAATCTAAACAATAATTATCATCATTACGACAGGGGCGGTTATTCAGGTGGAGTAGGTGAAGTGTCACTTCACCTATTAACATGTAAAACACAATTTTGTCTCTTATTAATAATTAATTCTAGTTATTACCGGTACCGTATTTATAAAATAAAAAAAAAGATTTTTTTTTCAGTCGTTATGAACAATGTTTAGATGTTTAAATAGCACCTGTAACCGTCCGCTGAATAGAATAATGCCAACACTGTTACGAGCGCCGAGCGATGTCTATTGGAACTTACAATACTGCAGAGGTGACATTATTTGGGCTTCCATTCTCATACAGCACTTGGTTTCCATGGTAACGTCACGTCACGCACTAAAGAAAGATTGTAAGAGTGAAGTGCGTTTCTGAGTCTTTCAGTTATGGCGGTCAGCTATCAGACTTGTAGGTGGAGTAACCAGTTTACAGATCTGACGGTACTAATAATGGAGAAGGTTTGAAGCTGGTCTCCAAGGCTGTCGGCTATTGTTTAAGGGCTGTGAAATTTTACAGTATATATCTACTACCTGACTCGAGAATAGTATCCTTATTACTTGTGTCCAAGCAGCCATCACTGCAGCGGTAAATTAGCTGGCTCTATATTATTTTATCAGGAATACACCCCACATACATTCGTGAAGTTTAATGCCCACGTGCATCAACGTCGGTTAGTGTAACCACTAGTTAAAATTGTCATCTAACCCCTGGTTAAGGATTTTTACGGTGGATCGACCTCGGTTACGACTTAAATAGGAGGTTAACCACAGTAATCTCTAACCGGCCATATGCGAGCGGTTAAAGGAGATAACCAGTGATTAGTAGAGCAAGTAAAGCAAAATGGCGGCCAGAGGCACAGATGTTTATTTCGAAGACGATTGTTATTGTACAGTACTTGAATTACTTGGATAGGTCTAGAGCGTGAGTGTGAAGTTTCTTTAGTGGAAAGAGAGGATTCTTACGTGGAATTAGGTGACAGAACATTTCAGGAGGGATTTCGTTTATCAAAATCTACAAATGGCTCACTTGAAATAACACAAAAAGTCATATTTCTTCTATTACGATTCTATATAACTTATTTTCTATATTTTAAGAGGGAATACTTGAATATCTCTTTCTCTATGTCACTGGCTGAACAAAGAGAGGTTATGGATGGATCTTAGGATAATAAACAGTAACCTGGTGTAAATGAGGTCCTGGATCGTACACACATTCCTACTAATCTTCTGCATCCTTTTCCTTTATGGATATTCCTTCTTTTTTATATAATATATTTAAATCTAGTAAGTAAGTCTATCGATACTTTAACCTCATATTGGAATATAATCATTTTTGCATTCAATTTTCTATTTTGTACGATTTTAACCTAACAGCACTGAAAAACAAAGAAATGCAACTCGCAAATATAACAGCGCCCAAAGACAAACAAATGCAACGCGAAAATGTAGGACACGTTCATTTCGATGTAGAATGGAGTGAGCGCAGTCGTTTTTAGACGTTGACTATTATCTTTGCAGCGGTATGGATGCTTTCCTTTTGTCATTTTGTAGAAACAGTGTACCGTCATAGACTTTACTCTGGTTAAATGAGGTGTCAGCTAACCATGTTTAAGTAATCGGTGATTATGAATGGTGCACAGAAATTACATTTTAACCACGGTTACTGTATAACCGTCGTTTCGTAATCTATGATTACTGCGTTTTTAACCGATGTTCATGCACTTCGCCAATAGTGTATTAATCATACTTCATAGTGTATGTTATATGTTTAATCATTATAGTGCTATTACACAAATAGCCTATTTAGGTACCAGTACATAGAAAATTTTGAAAAATGAGTGCGAAATATGTATCCCGAAAATGATACAGTTTGTAATTTATTAGAAATACCATTTTGTAGACTTAAATATGAGAATAAAAAAAAATGTTTAAATTCTGCACGACCTACAGTGTTTTTGTTCTTTGTTTTATAAAGTGTTAAGAAAATACAGAAGTTGTATAAAATAACTTTAAAAAATTCTTTCGATAAAAGAAGCTGTTCTGTTTTATAATATGGAAAATTTCACTCGGAATGTTACATCACAGGAGCGACTTTCGTAATTAACCCCATGGCATTGCATAGAGATATACTATCCACTCTCAGTTAAACTCAGACATTTTATAAAGACATCCTCGACAGGTTTGCTGCTTTAAAAGATAGGAGGATTGACTTGGTAAGAAAGAAATTGGGTGAGTCCTGAAATAAATTAATTCTCCTGTTTGCATGTGTTCTAGAACTAGTAAAATTGTGCGTAGTTTATGAATAGTAGGCCTACTCATTATATTGGTAAAACTGTTCATGGATTTGTGTATGTGAACAGCACTTCACCTATTTTTTACGGCGAGCCGCTACTGCATTACGAACACGATATCGTGGCCTCACAATGCCTATACCAAGGAAATTATATATGCCTATCTTTAGCCAATAAATTCTTTTCTTTTAATCTTGATCCTGGAAGTTCTGCTAACCTCTAGGCAAATTTAAGTCCACCGCCAAATTATTAATCTCATTTTGTTTAAAAGTATTTTATCATCATCGATTTCTGTCCATAAGTATGATCCATTGGAGAATCAGTTTCCGAGCTTCTGGATTTTGATGGTAACACATTTGACGGAGAAAATACAAGAATATCAGAACTATGAGGTATGGGCCTAATGCCAGGCCGGAATGTAATGTACATGTTTTTCTTACTTTTAGCATTACGTTCAGATATGTCATCTGTACAAAAATAACAATCATATCCGTGATTTTTTTTAGTTTCCCTTCATATCATAGGTATGGAGTTGACTTCCTTTTTCCATTTTTCTAATTCCTCAGCCCTTCCACACAAGAGCGATACATTTTGCGAAGAGCTCAAGACCTGTGTTGTAATATTAATGTTCTCCTCATGTGACATAGAGCATATTTACTGTTACTATATGGGGATTTTCGGAACTCCAAATTCGCACATTGTAGTGATTGACTTTTCCTGAAAGATGAAAGGTGGCCTAGTCTGAAAACATTAAGCGCGGTAAAAAGTTATCGTCATCAGCAATGCATCCGACATATAGATTGCAAATGAAGGGTTCGAGCCATATTGGGCCAAGCGCCATATATTAAAAACGGAGAAAACAAGGCTTAAAATTAAGTGGTTACCATAACTTAATGAAACATATAGGCCTAGCAAGTAATATAAAGTGTGCACATTATAAAGTATGCAATTAAAACTAAATTATATATCAATCTTCATTAAACTATGGCATTAACTTAACTTTAACTCTTGCTTTCTCTGTTTTAATAAATGGCGCTTGGCCCACTGTGGCTCTGAATCCTTCAAATGATCCTCGCTTTGGCCGGTCGTCGGGTTTGATTTTCTGCAAAATCTGTACTTTGTAGGCATGAAAATGTAATCGTTGGTGAAGAATTTTGTGTACCGTTGAGAGTTTCGTCCCAAGTTCTCTCGCTGCTTGTTTGACTTCTTTGAATTCTTTCAAACGATCTCGGCACATTTTCAATAGCCTCTTTCTAGATACCGGGATTCCCGCCTCCGTGTCCATTCAACATATTACCGTTGGCCAAAAACTTACCACATCACTCCTTGATAGTCTTAAATGTCGGTGGGTCCTTATTGTATTCACTACAGAAGTTTCTTTGCACTTTAATAACTGATTTTGTCTCTGCACACCACCAAACAAGTCCACACCTGTGGAGTAACAGCGCGTCTGGCCGCGAAACCAAGTGGCCCCGGTTCGAATCCCGGTCGGGACAAGTTACCTGGTTAAGGTTTTTCCCGGGGTTTTCCCTCAACCCAATATGAGGAAATGCTGGGTAACTATCGGTGCTGTACCTCGAACTCATTTCACCGGCATTATCACCTTCATCTCATTCACACGCTAAATAACCTAAGATGTTGATACAGCGTCGTAAAATAACCTACTACTAACCACTAAACAACATGGGCACCCTCGCTAGATTCATTATTGCAGCGTTACTATGGCTCTGGCGTTACTGCAAAATAGCTACATAAACGTTTTGAGTCTGCGATTATTTCCGATCAGAATCACAGCTATATACCCTGATGTTAAATTAAAAATTAACTTTCAAAATGTCGGATGATGTGGTAGACATTCTGTATAATTCATGTAAATCTATAGCTCTAGCAAACATCATATTAGTGCAGGGCTGGGCACATTACGTGATTCTGAGAAATGAGCGCTGTGTGCTTTAAAGAGCGCGCTTGCGAGCGCTTACTGGACGTCATTCAGTGTCGGTGCAGTGGTGACTCTGCAGTATGATGAACTTAGAAGACGGAGCTTCCGCTCATACACTAAACCGTCCCGCTATTCCCAATGCGTTTAATGTATCATGAGAGGAGTTCTTTTTGGTAGAGAGCAGTGGATTAGCAAAGTGTTTAATTTGGCATAAAACATCCCAACTGATTAAGAGGTTCAATATCCAACGACATTATTCTTTACAACATGCTACTGAATATGACAAATATGTTGGTAATGAACGCCATAAATTAATACAACTTAAATAAAATGTTTCTCAGATACATTATATTAGAGTATCTATTTGATATTTACATTGCATTATAGGTTATTATACATTTAGTAACATATAATTTTTAATTATACAGATATTATGATATATAGTAGTATATTGGAGTTCATGATATATCATATTATATATCATGAACTGTAATATACTATACTATGATATATCATAATATTTGTATAATTTAAAATTATATATTACTAAATGTACTATAATAACTTATAATGCAATATAAATATCGAATAAATACTCTAATATAATGTACCTGAGAAACATTTTCTTTAAGTTGTATTAATTTATGTTCATATCATATCATATCATATCATATCATATCATATCATATCATATCATATCATATCATATATCGTATCGTATCGTATCATATCATATCATATCATATCATATCATATCATATCATATCATATCATATCATATATCATATCATATCATATATTATATTACATTATATATTATATTATATTATATTATATTATATTATATTATATTATATTATATTATATATTAACAGAATGACAATAATGCATTTAACGAATCGGCTATGAGAATTAGCTACAAAATTTGCCACGAAATTGCACAGGAATTGAAAACATTCAACGAACGTCATTTCATCAAGCGATGTTTAATTATATTGGCAGATGAACTCTGTCCACAGCAAGTAAGGGAAGTGGAAGCCATACGCCTTCTTGTAGAACCGTGGTGAGGAGATTGCAGTATGTGCGTATGGGTTATGTAAATAAGCCTAATGATTTCTGTGTGTGCATAGAGCGAAGTTTATTTCATTAAATTAATAAGAGTGTTATACTCGTAAATTCTGTACAATGGATTGATGTAATATCCTTATAAACTATTATGTACTGACAGACTGAATGACTAGAACAACCGTGGCTCTTGTTATATTAATGCAGGGAAGTTAGCTCTGGCAGACTAAATGGAGCCGCTCTCATGCCCGCCCTGTATTCGTGCAAGAATTTGCATGTGGTAGTCTGCTCACGCATCCATCGTATATCTACGTAAGTTCCCTCATTTAACTTAATAAAACTTTAACATCACATCATATGTAAATTTGGAATGTAATTCATATACTCTTCACTTCCCCTTTTTTCAGATTAATATGACATCATAGTAAATAATTCCTTTTCTTCTCCCAAAAATTAGAAAAATCATCGAAATATAAGATGTAAGTTTGTTAACAGTTTACATTAATATTATGTTTTTCAACATCAAACTAACTAATTATATTTTATTTCTTAAGTTATATCCCGTTTAAACACACGTATATTTTACAAATTATAGAGCAATCTGAAAAACAAGTAACTGCAATAACATATGAAACAAATACAAATAGAACTTTAACCTACATTCAAACATAGGCCTAATTGAGGGGTGTTTAACGAAAATGTCAGTTGTCCAAAATCTGGTAATTTTAGTTAGCGCGACCTTCTGATGCTCCTCTGGGACATGTATGAACACATGTATTTAGTTCTTTGAAAACGTCAATAGTAGGCCTACAGTGTCGAATGGCTTCTAAAAAATTCTGTTTCTGTTAAAAACAATATTTCTTGTAAGAATGTCAGTTGTCCATGTTTCATTGATCTACACATCGCACCAAACTAGCAGCTGCAGGCGCTAGTGTTCTTTGTTGCATTTTGCAATCTGCATTGTGAATGTGGAACTTTCAAAGTAAAAATGTCATTTGTCCAAAGAATTTTTTGCTCCAATTATCAAAATATTGTGCGGTATGTGTAAACATACTGCAGATAATCCAATAACTAAGAAGTGTGTTCATACAAATCACCAACGTGAAATGCGAATACTGTTTATGCTGTGAGTTTTTTTTCAAGATTCTCACAAAAATATGGTTTTGGACAACTGACGTGTTTGCTAAACACCCCTCAATTGTATGTACGTACGTATGTATGTATTTATGTATGTATGTATGTATGTATGTATGTGTGTATTATGTATGTGTATATATACAATATATATATATATATATATATATATATATATATATATATATATATAATATATATCACAACAACAAGAAATTATCTCTAAAGCTACAAAATGGCATGCTATTTTACACATCTCTATTACGACCTCTATTACTTTACGCCTGTCCTGTCTGGGAAGGAGCTGCAATAAGTGAAATTAAACACATCCAATCATTTCAAAATAAAGCCCTATGAATTTCACTCAATTTTCCTTGGTTTGTCCGTAACAGCCAATTACACAGAGAATCTGGTATTGACACAATCAATTTATTCATTCACAAGGTAAGAAGTTCTATAACAACCTATAAAATGTTCCAGACGCCATCCATTACTCTCTCGGAAGAAAGTCCACATTTCCCACCAGAATCAAGAGCCAAATTCCAGTGGACCTCATATTATAATCAAAATTTATCATCACACCAACCTATATATATATATATATATATATATATATATATATATATATAATTTTAGTATCATTTTTTGTACACTGAGGAACCCAATCTAGGCTGTTCTCAATTCTATGTCACGTATTGTATTTGTATTTTATTTAATAAGTACAGTAGTCTGTATTGCGCGAAATGCGCTGATCGATCAATAAATTGTTAAAAAAAACTTTTAACAGTTATTTCAACACACACATGTAACATAATATGTAACATGAGTTTTATATGTAAATATACCATATCACATATGAATCTGGCAAAAATTAGTATTTCAAATGCAAATCATTAAATTGAAATTAACACAATCCCTTTTGAATTACATTAAGCACTTATTACGAGGATATAGCCCCATACTATAAGAGTGAACACATTCCACATTGTAACCTATGTTAGATATTGCAAAAACAACCATGTAGCCTATCTCATGATGCCGTAGGCCTATAGGCGAAAACGTTTATACATTTCTTCATATTAACATGTATTAGGAAATGTTAATTTGTAATAAGAATGATAAGACATATGATTGAAAATTTAAATAAATACCGTACATTTTTGTAATGGTATATAATGTAATTTTAGCTTAAATGACACCCAAGTTCGGGAATGTGTGTATCTATTTTGTTCTTTTATGATTTTTTTTTCACTATAGTTTTATATTTCTAT
The DNA here is from genome assembly GCF_040183065.1 of Periplaneta americana. NCBI lineage: Eukaryota > Metazoa > Arthropoda > Insecta > Blattodea > Blattidae > Periplaneta > Periplaneta americana. The sequence goes on along the minus strand of NC_091131.1, from coordinate 104,629,109 downwards.
TCATCTAAAACATCCTTCGCAAAATTTGTATGTCTGTGTATATTTAAGTATAAACGTGTGCATGTATTATGTATGTACGAGTATGTATATATAATACACATCATTTTATATTCAAACTTTGATAGTTTCAAGTTCTAAGTTTCGAACGATGTATTATTTCTGTTGCCACGTGAGTTATTTTTAAAATATGCGATGCGTTGTGCAGCTCGCGAAAACAAATTCAGTAACATTGGTACAAAGGTTGTTTCGTAGACCTTTCCGAATTGATCATCTACTACATTGTTAGATTGGATGTGCTATCGCCGCTGATCTGGTCTATCGCTCTTGGTCTCCCAGATCACCAGACTTGACACAATGTCGCTTCTTTCTTTGGGAGTGTGAAGGATGCAGTTTATGTACAACCTCTACCCAAAGACTTTAAAGAAGGAAGGCATCATATCATTGCTGCGATTACATCCATAAACAGAGATATGTTAGAGAAAGTGTGGCAAGAATTAGATTATTGTGTTGATGTATGCCGTGTAACAAGAAATTCTCAAATTGAGTGTTTACAACGTGCCAATAAAATGTTTGAGAGTTTCTTAAATAAGTAATATGCACCAAGTTATTGCATGATTAATAATAATAATAATAATAATAATAATAATAATAATAATAATAATAATAACATGAAAATTATAACTTTGTAATGATCCCATTGTTGTCGATGCTTAATACCTGATGATATCTTTCCTGTCTATATGGTGATACATATTATGATCTCAAGAAACAAACAACACAATTTCTGTCACACTTCTCCTTTACCTTGTTCATCGCTATACAGAAGAATGACACATGTTGATTGATATTGTCTCTGTACAGCTAGACTGACTTCTTTTATTATCGTCGGTGTAAGTTCTTCAGACGAGGCACTTCCTGCAGCTATAAACATCGTCACCATTAAGACATACATACCGAACTAACTCCGAAGACTCAGCAAAAAGCGTATCATACTCCATCATGTTTACAATACAAGGAAGCAACTAATTGGTATTTTGTTGTGCTGGCTCGGGTACGTTTTGATTAGTAATGTGAATGATGGATGAGGTACGTATACCAGATAAATAAATGGGCGTTCATGACATGCACAAACACTGCCACCTCACGTGCAAACATCAACCCATACTAATTAAACCTGACTTTCCGAGTTTAAGCGCTAAACAACATGGAATTTGTAGCTTTGCTAGAAGGGTATACCAGCTCATTAAAGCTCTACATATTAGCCTATGTAAAATAGGCTACATTTCTGGACTTTTCGTTATTGGTTTTGTGAGCTACATAAATATTGAGTGAAATGATTTCCTTCGTACATTTCTAAAGTACTATCTTAAAACACATGAAAAATTAAGCGTATATACGTAGGTTTCTTATTCTTCTTGTGATGCTACATCATCATTTAGATAAGTGATTCCCAAAGTGAGGGTCGCGACCACCAGCGGGTTAGTGTAAGAAGATGAAGGGGGTTGCGAGATGATCTACAAAAAATACAAAAAAAGTTTTGTTAACATACATTTATTTTGTATTTATAAACATAAACAACGTTGAACATAAGAATAAAAAAGTGTATACCGGCTCATTAAAGTTCTAGTTATAGATTAAAAAATGATTAATGTAATAAATGAGTCTGTTTTCAGAACACAGCTTCTCAAATATGGACTCCATATTCTACACACTGTGATATTATTTTCAAATTCAAGGAAATCTCTCGCTTTCGTTTTGATGATGATCATAGACAAGAAATTTATTTTGCATAAAGACGAGGTTGCAAAGATTACCAAAAACTTAAGAATTGCGTACTTTTGCAAGCTCGAGTTATTCTTGCATTCTTTTGATACAAAACTGCCCTACGCTCCTCGGGGGGGGGGCGGAAAAAAACTAGTTTAAACTTTCCAACAGTAGGCTCATATTTGAATGCGTTTTCCCTTCATATTTTCAGGGATTACAGTCACTTCAACGAAAATGTCTAAAAACAGATTCACTGTTTTGAGCTTTTTTCGAAAAATATTTCAACATTTGTTTAAAATTGTGGAACCTTAATTGCTTATCGGCAAAAACAAACTCAGTATTTGTCTATCATATATAGCTAAACTTTAATGAGTTCTTTAATACATGGGAATCAATAAAATTTCTTTTGGTCAAATGATATGGACCAGAAATCAAGTTTCTTCATAAATTCGCTGGCTGTTATTATATTAACACCTTGACCTCGCAAACTACTATTAAAAGTGTCTAAGTGTTCGAAATATGAGCAGGGAAGACCAATCTAAGAAGCCAAAGAGAATTGGGAAATAGGTTTACATATTCCGATTTCTCCTCTTGAACTTACAGGTACAATAAAAGTAAACTGTAAAACACTTTTCAACACATTACTTCACGAAAGCTGTCTTACTTTTGTATGATAAAGAATATTTTCATATAAAGAATCCTGTCTTAACAAATTTTCCTGAAAAATATGAGTTCGTGAAGCTCTTCTTTTGATGAAATTTACCATTAGTTTGAAGTATTAGCAATGATGTTTACTTAATATTTCATGCCATTGTTACACCATATACACCACCCTACTTCTATTTTTGTCATTCTTTGGTGGTATACAATGGTTTTGAGTAAAATTATCGTTATTTTCGATTTTACAAGGATTTGTATTTTTCGGATTGGGTTAAGTAGTCTATCGGTACGGTAGTGGGGGGGGGGTCGCAAAAGAAAATCTCATAAAAAAATGGGTTCCGCCTTCAAAAAGTTTGGGAACCACTGATCTAGATAATTTGGTTTTTTTTTAAGACAAACCTTTTAGTTTAGTGAGAACGATGCGAAGATGGACTACCTCAAAGACCTCACAGAACAAATAGAAGACAAGGGACAAAAACTCAGTCCCGTAGAATGGACCACCACTGTGGAGTGACAGCATGTGTGACGAGCAAGCCCGGGTTCAAATCCTGGTTGGTACAAGTCAACTGGCTGAGATTTTATCTCAGGTTTTCCCTCAACCTAATTGAAGCAGAATTGCTGAGTAACTTTACCGTGGACTCTCCTGTGGCCTCGTGGTAGCTCGTGGAACCAGAGTTAAGGAACCACTGTGATACCTAAGCGGAAAGGTAAAAGGATTCTGGATTCTATAGGCTGTAAGGTGTTCGGAGGCGGCACGAGGGAGAATCCGTAGCGCGGGAGGCCTTAGGCCCCTTAGGGCATGCACACCATTCCATTCCATGTAGTACAATGGACGCACACAAGCGGTTTATATGCGAGGGCAATTCCTAGTCCGTTCCCCTTCTCTCAAGGAGTCGCGTAGAATTGACATAAATATTCACCCATGGACCGCTTCATGGAGAGTGCAGACCGATTATTTAGACCTGACAGCTCGGCGACGCGAAAGAGAAGAAGTAATAGGAGTAGTGGGGAGAGCTCCGAGTAGAGATAAGGGCGAGCGGTTGGTAAAGGAATGCAGTACAGCTTAACTGTACTAGAAACATACTGCTCTACAGCATGCATGGCATCTGATCGCTCTGAAGGCATGCGACTGACTAATCTAAACACCCTTTGACGTAACTAAATGGACTCACATGACCCAGGCGCACAATGCCGGCGACTGTCAGGACTAAATAATCGCACTGTACACGCGCCATCCAGTGAGTCATAGCGGCGGATTGCCGTACAGTATTAATTTATTTAAACGTTTTGTTCTATACTTCGTAAAACGGAAACTTTTCATTATGACGTTTCCCTGTGAAAATATTGTATTCCAGTAAATTTAATAAATTCCGTCACTATCGACTTATACCCAGTTCAGAGTATATAGCATCTATAATAAAATCAGGCTATTTAGTAGTGGTAGCTTAGTTGGCTTACGACGACCGCGGATCCAAGATCAAATCTCAGCGATGACGGAGTCGTATTTGTGCTGAACAGAGACAAAGTTGTGAGGGGATTTTCATGGAATATTCCCGTTTTTTCCTCTTCATTCTAACAACATTCTCCACAATTCTCTTCCATTATCACTTCCTTTTCGAAAAATCACTTTATAATAGTCTTTATTAAACAGCCATAAAGGGTGAGGGGAAACGGGAAAACCCGGAAAAAAATTTCCCGCTTTGTCCAAAACAAGTTAACTTCAGAATCTAGACGGGAATAGAACCCGGATCACCACGATGAAACGGGAGAGCTATTTCGCCCCAAAACAGCCGTTCGCCCATGATATAGGTAAGGTACATAGGCCTACTTAACTAGATAGGTGGATAAACAGACACCAGGCAAGTTGGTAGGTGGGTAGATTGGTGGGTGGTTGTTCTAGTGAATGGATGAGCGGACATATAAACAAAAATATACATAGAACAAATAGCGATACACTTAGGATACTATAATGGAACGGATGCCTTTGATTGAGGTTCTGACTGATATGTACATCTATTATCAGGCAGTACAGCTCACTTGACGATTTGTGTCAGAGGAAGAACAATAATATATATATATATATATATATATATATATATATATATATATACAGTGCATCTGAAGTCTGATTAGTGTATTATATAACTAATCGGCGAGGTATGGCATGGAGGGGGAAAAAACTGACCACCCTATCCCATTGTCTCCTGGCCTAGTTGCCTTAAGTGGTGCATTGTTGGTATCACTTATGAGGTTCAGACCTCTCTTCGGACAGTTGACTAAACAACAATGGAATGAGGGAACTAATCCGCTCCGAATCAGCTGTTCGCCATGGTTAAATTGTTTTATTTTGCGACACTTTATCAACTTCGATTACTATCCAGAGTCTCAGTAAAACGAAGATGATAATACCTACGAAATGAATCCAGGGTGCAGCTCCGAAAGTTACCCAATATTTCCTCTTGATGGATTGAGGGAAAACCCAGGGAAAAACCTCAACTAAGTAATTTGTACCAACCAGGATTTGAACCCGAGCCCCGCTCGTTGCAGGGGCAGACATGCTAACCGCTACTCCACTGTGGTGGACTCTTAACAGAGAATTTCTATGCAAACGGTCCCACTCCAACGCCTAACTAACAAAATCTATTGGAGGGCGGTGAGTGGTTTGTATGTCAGCGTACGGAGAGGTCTGTGTACGCTTCCCTATGCAGACCAGTCTCACTCCACCCCTTACTTCTTAGATCTACCTCGGGTCGGGCGCTCCGCTCTACAGTTATTAAGTCGAATGAGCATTATTACCTGTGACTGGTGTGCAAAAAAACTGTCTGTACATAGCTAGATAGGTAAATAAGCACAAAAACAGGTAGGTAGGTACTGTAGGTGGATGGATTGGTGGATGGTTGTCCTGATTAAAGATTAGATTAGCTCTCGCTCGCTCTGTTCGTTGCATTTGTCTTTCGAGTCTCGTCTCGTCATTCTCGTGCGCTTCGAGTCTCGTCATTCTCGAAATAGCATTTGGTCGGCGTGGAAAGATTTCGTAACTTTGAATAACATACATAATTGAAATAAATAACATTATAAATGTTTCAATTAGATAAAGAGACAAAACAAAACAGTATCTTAGTTATCAAAATGTTCTGGTTCTATTATATGATATTACCTATGGTTATATAAATAGAAAAAAAATTCTCAAATAAATTTGCATTTCTGAGAAACATAAAACATAACGTTAATATCTTTTTACTTGAGATTGCACACTTGACCTCAAACATATGAAAAGAAAATTCCTAGCCTTTTAATAAGGGCTTGGTAATTAAATAAAGACTGGGGAACGTATTATTATACACCGAAAGATAGAGCTGATGTTTCAAATAGGTTACTTGATTGTTTGTACTTATATAACAGTTGTCAAAGTAGATAAAAGTTCAGTCAGGTATAAAAAATTGTGGCGATTCAAGGCTGCTTGACGTTCGGGACTTTGGGAGTGATCAATCTCGACGTCTCGAAGCACTCACGACGCGACGTATACAACATTGTCGTGCGGGTTTTCGGCTTTGCGAGTGCTGTTAGTCTTGCTTTCTCGATCATTGTTCATCTCTAGTCTTGATGTATGGATGAGCGGATGGACGGACGGACGGACGGACGGACAGACAAACAAAAATATTGATAGAACAAATCGCGCTGTTAGGATAGTATGATTGTTTATAATTTGAATCATGATCTTTAATATTTTCTCAGGAGAAAGAATATTTTTCATTTCATTTATAGTTTTTTAACTGTCGACATTCTTGTTGATATACTGAAGTGCTGCAAACTGTAGACACATTTGCGAACCACTGTGCCATTTAATGGACATCTGGAGACATAATGACCGTATACAATCAGTAGTGATTAATGTCTTGCGAAATATTATCTGTAGATTTGTAGTGGAAATAGAAATCAATAGGCTACATCATAAATAACTAACTATACACTTCCTAGTTATTTTACTGCAAGATAGAGGAAACCATTAAAACTCCGATTAGATTGTTTGGCCATGAACCCGGGACCCCGCATGCAAGTCCAGTGAGTCACTGAACCACGTTGTGATGATGCAAAGAATTGGTTTCGAGATTTTCGCAGAAATAGGCCTACACGTTTCTAATATCTCTGGTACCGAAAAGTGATTCTTGCATGCTGTTTGTTTTTTATTCATCCCTCTATGTACGGAAATTTCTCAGCTATTGAAACGTATTTGTATTTTGTTCATGTTCAGTACCTGCGAGTCAATGTTTCTATGAATGATGAACGTGAAGCATCATGTAGGGTTATTCAAATGTCAAGAAAGATTTTGAAATCTTCTAACTTTCTTAACAAAATAATAATAATAATAATAATAATAATAATACAATATTGTTTTGTTCATAAAAGTACTGGGTTTTCTGCCTTCCTCTTAATCTCCGTAATGATCCGAGTATCTTAATGTCGTCTATCATCTGATATCTTCTGTCCCGAACTCTTCTCCCGTTCACCATTTCTTCCAGTGCATCCTTTAGTAGGGAGTTTCTTCTTCGCCAGTGACCCAATCAATTCTTTTTTCTCTTTCTGATCAGTTTCAGCATCTTCACACAAAAAATCTCTGATTGAGGTTCTGGCTGATACATCTATTATCAAGGCAATATATTTCACTTGACAATATGTGTCAGAACAAGAATAATCATTGCATATATTTTAAGGCGGGGACTATAGTGAAATATAAATTTTCCACATTTTTTGGGCTAGAGACTTGATTTTTGGTACATACAATCCTCTTAGTATCTCAATACATTCCCTAAAGTTTCATCTTCCTAACACAAATAGTTTTTGAGATATTATTATTATTATTATTATTATTATTATTATTATTATTATTATTATTATTATTATTATTATTTAAATTCCCTTTTGCAAAACCCTACTCCTCATATAATTTTTTTTGTAGGTTATTTTACGACACTTTATAACATCTTAGTATTTAGCGTCTGAATGAGATGAAAGTGATAATGCCAGTGAAATGAGTCTGGGGTCCAGCACCGAAAGTTACCCAGCATTTGCTCATATTGGGTTGAGGAAAAACCCCGGAGAAAACCTCAACCAGGTAACTTGCCCCGACCGGGAATCGAACCCGGGCCACCTGGTTTTGCGGCCAGATGTGCTAACCGTTATTCCACAGATATGGACCTCATGTAAAAATGTAGAACTGTACATGGAAAAAATATACATACTACCTGTCTTATGTATAAAAAGGGCCACCATTCCACATTTTGTGAATAGGGCCTCGTTTCAAAAATAAAATGTAATGAAACTTCAAAATTTTTCAATTTCTTGTGTTGGATACATAGGCCTATATATGAAATAATTACTTTTTGAAAATTTTAGAATACAAAAAAATCTACAATGACTAAGTGATTCAGCATAGTATATTAAACAAGTAAGCACTAAATTTGTGGAATCTTTAGCATTTTACATGCAAGAAAATGTACAAAAAATAGAAACAGAGGAAAATGTGGTTAAAGTTTTATATGCATATTAGACTGAAAATCATCATACATAGTCCTATAGTATCAGAAACACCCAGCTTCATATGCAGGACCATCCTGGAGCTTACCTGTCTCCTCTAGTCTGGGTAACTTCACAGCATGTCGATACTGTTGGAACTTCTGAACTGCTCGACGTTTTGCCTTTTTTACAAGACAGGTATCCCTTCGAATCCCTAATTCCATTGTCCTGTTGCCTGGTGAGAGTCCTACAGCTTTCTGAGTTTCAATTACACTTCTTTTAGTGCCAGAATTAAACTCATTCACTGCTAGTCCAACAGCAGTATCAACTGGATCCTTGGACCCAAAAGTCCCCTTTGGAAAGCACTTCCAATTTTACTATGGAGATTTTCATTTGCGTTCTGGGTCTTTCTCTGTGGCCATCTCTTCAGCAAATCATCAGATGCCAGTCTTTGATATACCAGCGTAATTTTTACAAGGTATTCTTTCAATGGTATCCCATCATGTTCTCTATATGCCCCAGGTTTTTCCCCCTTAGCTATAGCTAAGTTGAAAAAACACCAAGAATTCTTTCCTTTAGATTAGAACATTTCATATGCTGTGGTTTCTGATCAGTGGAGATACTGCAGTATAACGTGGCATAAACTGCAGTTTCAAACTTTGTAGATCTGTACAGTTATTTCTTATTGCATTCTGGTGGTATGAGGTTAATTTTGTTATGGTGGTGGTTTTTGAATACCGATACCACAGTCTCGACCACCCAAAGTCATATATTTCGTTCTCCATTCACTTACTGCATTCCTAAGAACAGTTCCCAGTCTCTTCACAACATGATCTTCACTGCCCATATATTTGCAGCAATGTCCATTAAAATACTCAAAATACAACAATTTATAAAGGATACAGATAATACACCCATGCCACGCTCACCAAGAGATTGCAGGCATTTCACTTATGGCGTCAATTAAAGTACTTCCAAGCGCCGTAGGACTTTAAAACTTTGTAGATATACAGAGTGTTTCCAGGCTAGTGTTACAAACTTTCAGGGATGATGGGGAAGGGCACATGTATCAATTTGAGATAAGGAACCCTGGTCCGGAAATGACTGAGTCGAAAGATACAAGCAGAAATAGTTGTGAGTCCAGTTTTTTAGTACAATCTTATTACCGGTATTTACTTTTCAGGACACGGCCATCATACTCTGTACCGGTATGTCTCCATAGATATTCATGCAGTAGTGCGTGATATCTTATATACGTTAGGTTGTTTAGTTCGCACGCGAGAACAATATCTTATTTAATAAATCTCCAAAATAGTACTTTCACAAGTCTGTGCATACCGGCAGTAGGCTAATTTATTTCAAATTCGACCACTGGATAATTGTATGAAGAAAATATATAGTTGGACTGGTAGCTACAATATCTGTGGTTATAGGACCTATGCAATGGTTAAGACATTGACTTTTCTTTCGTAGAGTGTAGAAGTACATTGTTATTTATTCAAGTGTCCGAAGATAGATAGATAGATAGATAGATAGATAGATAGATAGATAGATAGATAGATAGATAGATAGATAGATAGATAGATAGATAGATAGATAGATAGATAGATAGATAGATAGATAGATAGATAGATAGATAGATAGATAGATAGATAGATAGATAGATAGATAGATAGATAGATAGATAGATAGATAGATAGACAGACAGACAGACAGACAGACAGATAGATAGATAGATAGATAGATAGATAGATAGATAGATAGATAGATAGATAGATAGATAGATAGATAAGGTTTAAACCTCATAAGTAACACCAATAAGGCATCACTCATGAGACATCTAAGCCAGGAGATATGAACTCAACTTGTGCTAATGCACCCAGGTCTATACGTTGCTCTTGGGTGTGTTTTTTTTTATTTATTTCATCGGTCATATTTACACTCCAGCATTCGGCTGACACGTGCTTGGTGCTTCTATTAAAAAAAAAAAAAGATCGTAGCGTCACTCCTTCATGGGAACCTTCCAAGTTCACTGTTACTGCGCGCCAAAGAACTGAGTCTGTAATACACCATTTAACGACACCATTTGGTACATCATCGTGCTGAATGTATGACGCAGTTCTGTTTTAACTTTGTAAGAGAGATGTCCCCAATATTTCTTAATTTGTCAATGGACTCAATACACCTAGTTTATCTTAAATTTTGGTGTCCGAATACCTATATAAATAATTCATTACAGTGTTACCAATTCTACTTAGTTGAAATGCAAGATAATATTTGACAAGTTACGCTTTCAAAAAGGTTCAACAGATTTATTTCAGCAATGGTTAGATAATTGCAAAGCCCACAATAAAGACAGCGGTAAGGATGTAGAGTTAAAACTGTTCGTACAATTTCATATTTTTCAAATCGTAATTAAAATTATAGAACTATTAGGAACCATAACGTGTAAAAATTTATGACACTTTTTGTGTCTGCTAGACGAGAAATTCCACCATAAGTTGCAGCATTTAACTCGTGAATGAAAAATTCATGTACTTTGCGTTGTATGATTTTACCTAGTATTTAAATTGGCGGAATTTTAATTTAATCACAGACAATCTAGGAAGAGGATATCAAAATAATCATCTACATCGTTTTGGGAGAAGTTGAAGTTCCTCCTAAACTAGAGCCATGCTGCATTCAAGGAGGCCGTGATTGTCACTGATGTATTCGTTTGAAGTTCGTTAATTACGAAGTATAATTGTGATCGTTGCTGATGTATTCATTTGGAGTTCATTAATTACCAAGTTTAATTTTTTACTTCCCCACGTACTTATCAACAAAACAGGGCAACGACCTGTAGCAGCACATGGTATAGTTGCTATGTTGTACAATGGCTAATATTGGCTTACTTTTGTTGTAGCAGTTTTGAGCGATACAGTTCTTACATTGAGGTTATGTCGGATTCTGTACCCTTTTTTACGTTGAATACAAAGGAACGGCTGTAAATAAATTATTATACACGTTATATAGCATAATTTAAAGTTTTTAAAACGGATATGATCGTGTGAATAAGGCGTGCAACACGGTTAGAATTGTAGTACTTACAAATTCATAATGAGGTTGTCAAGACACAATGTAAATTTTCTGCTGTCAGGTAGGATATAAGCACAAGAGTGGAAATGTGTATATGAATGATATATAATGTTAAATTATTGATGTTACTTAACTTTTCAATTTCAAGAACTTCTGATAAGTAGGAAGAATCATCTGCACCTTTATGTCATCAACACATACACATTGCCCTAGTAATACGTGCAATACACAAATTCTTCATTTGAACTTGAAATTGATGAAAGTGTGATACTTGGAAACTATTATGCATTATTATAATGTATTAAAAAGAAAGACATATGTACGTAATACCCAATAGACTTTTGTTGTTATTAGTGTCAAGTGTTCAGAAGTGAGTAGATTGTCTGAATGTGGCCGTCTTGGAGGAGTATGTGATTTGTTAATAGTCATACATATTTCCATCAAACTTAAGGTTTAAAAAGTGTGGTTACAGAATTGTGGGCTATAAATATAATTTGTACACAAATAGGTACGAAAATGTGTATTGAGAATAGATACTGTTTAGTGTGCAGTAGGATCCTATGTAAGATATAACAAGAGTGGCAGATTATTCTGCGTACGTATGTTTCAAGAACCAGTTTTGTTGTGAATCAAGTTATTTATAGGCCTATCCACGTAAAAACTATTTACAGTACAATGGTACCTACCCACTTCTAAAATGTACTGACAAAACAACAAACGCTACTTTACATAAAATATCAATATAAGTTAAGTAACTCTTCGGAAAAACATTCTTCCACACACATTTATTATTTTGATAATAATATTCTTTTTCTTTTTTTAGGAATTTCTCTTGTGTAAAGGTGGTTTTTGACCCTCTTACTATTCCGGATCCTGCTAACCATCCCAGACTGTTTTGTGCAATAAATGTTGTTCTTCTGCAATAAAGTTTATGGAAGCAGGAGTAATTTCTTTAGTGAATTGAACGAATTATGCTCTGTGTTGGTTAGTGCATAGTATCATTGGTTTTACTGTCTGCGCTGTCCACGCTGTCCAATGTTGATGCATCAGCAAGAGATCTTACGTAGTTTTGTAAAGATGAGATCTGTTTCTTCCAGTCTTATAGTTCTATTGCTGACACAGACTCTCCATCATCTTTTGGAAGTAATTTCCTGCTTCTACAGCAGTCCTATGGCAATCCCGTCAAACTTTAAATCAAGATACTGATAGTTCCTGACGAATATTTCTCTTCTGACGTTTGTTCCAGACCTTCTAGAGGAAACAAAATTCTCTGCATATTTAGAATATTCTGTGGACAGCAAAAGCATTGAGGTCAAGCACCCAACTAAATAGGCCTAGTGCATACTTCGCATTTCATTGTAAAGTTTCTTCTGGACTTTTTAAAACATGTTTCGGTACCAGTATGTAACAAAATTAAGATTTAAACTGACTGAAAAACTAAAATAGTCGCCATTTTACCAAACAATAACAATGGATATGGCCAGGTTTAAGAAAGAAGCTGATAGTACACCATGTCCCAAAATGATTATCGGTACTTTGATTTCATCTGTTTATAACTTTATAATTAATACCGATCTGTACAGATTTTGCCAAGAATTACAAATAGGCATAATGTTAAGTTTTCATATCTATTTTATGCACTCAATATGGGCACCTCCAGTGACAAGCAAAATGTCCAATCTGACCCTATTTCCAGCCATATAGCCTGTTTTGCAACATTTGGAGAGTGATATTTTAACTGTGCACTTGTTTTGGTGTTCATGCAAAGTGTACATATCTGACACAGATGTCGCATTACATTCTATCCTTGATGTATCCCCAGAGGAAAAAAGTCTAATGGAGTAATGTTAGGTGATTTTGGAGGCCATGGACTATCTCTTTCAATTCATTGATTGGGAAATGCTTCGTTCAGACATTTCTACACAAACATTGTCCAATGAGGTGGAGCTCCATCTTGTTGTAAGAATGACATGGGGCTGCATGTGGGTGTGACATAATTCTGAAATGCATATCCTCTTATACATTAGCATTAATAGATATTTCTCTAAAAAGAAAGGCCCATTGATTCTGTCATGTATTAACACAACTACACATTAATCTTGGGTCTGTTCTGGATATGCACCCTCACAATATTCGAATTTTTGGAACCGTAAATACTCACGTTGTACCTGTTCACAACACCACTAACAGAAATGCGGCTTACTGCAAGAAATGTTCATTTTCATCCATTCAGTTGAACATGTTTGCATGTTGTTCCTGTTCACAACACCACTAACAGAAATGCTGCTTACTGTAAGAAATGTTCATTTTCATCCATTCAATTGAATATGTTGGCAAATTGTTCACGTTGTCCAAAGCCCTCTAGTTTAAATTCCTATACAGTCTGAACTTATATGCATCCACTTTCAAACTATTTCGTAATACTCTGTGCTCTATAGTCTTAGGTACGTGGAGCTGATGTGCAGCTTGTTGAGCTGATTTGTTCAATGATCAGGTGAAGGGTGCGTGAATGTTTTCCATAGTCTGTTCACTTTCAGATGTTGAAGCGTTTGCAATTGTACCTATTTCTAAAAACTTTTCCATCAATAACTTATCAATTTTACATCTGGTGGTTGCCTTCCATACCGAGTTCTATAGTTCCATTGCACCATTGTTGACGATTTTGTCTCAGTCTGCTACACTACATTGTGCCTTTTACTCTACAGAAATTATTTCGCAGATTCAGTAGCTGCAGCACTCCTAATGGCAGAATTGGAAACTGAAACACGCTGCCACCAAAGCTGTAAGAGTGCACCAATTCACCTACGAAGAAAATCTGAAATCAGGATAATCATTTCCAGACACTCTATAGGTCATAAACTTTATTGCTGGGACATAGATTGCACAGAACTGTCTAGGATGGTATTGGAGGATAGATGGGTTGTGAGCCACCATTTGACAAGAGAACTTCTTCAAGAGGCCGAAAAATGTGCACGCAATATAAATGTGTGTGAGAACAGTTGGGGAAAAAATGTTGCGGCAATATTCATACTTAATGTAGTGTTGCATTCTCCACCTTCCCTGCTCATGTCAATGTATCTATGTGCCGGTTGGAATTTCATAACAAGTAATATGGAATTGGAAAAGCACCTTAATTTTTTTTTTATTTCTTCGTTTTTATTTAACGTTTTCATGGTTAGGTCTACTCTGTCTTTGATGTTTTTAATCTTAAGTTTTTTGTCCCTATTTTTGCATATTGTTTTGTTGCTCAGTTTGTAGACCTCTGCATGCAGACCTAATGCAGTCTTGAATTTCATAGAAATTAATATATAGTGGCAGTTCCATTCATTGTGCACATGCTTTTAACATTTTTCGACATTTCTGTCCTGTTGCTGCTCTGTCATGCTTCTCCTTCCAGTCATGTGGTTATGTCCATTTTCGGCTTTCAAAGTACTTTAAAGTTCTTCAGTGGAACGGCGAAACTCAAAATGAGACAAGTGGCCAACAGGCTTGAAGGTCACATATTCGGTTTTTCTCAGCCCCAAACTCCCTTGTAAGGATGCTTACTTGTGTACCTTTTAAATATTTCTCCCCTCATTTCCCCCGATTGTCTTTGACTTGAGATACTGATATTTCTATTTTTAATTCAGTAAAATTTATTCACTTATTCAATTGTGATACATCAAGCATTAAAATTATCCCACGGTAATAAAGTTTTATATTCATGACCTGCCGTTGGGCAGAACATTATGAATGAATGAATGAATATGATATGACCAGCACAAAAGCAAAACACTTCATCTTTCTTACTTTTCATTATAAGACCTAAGTGAATGCTATTGATAACCATATCTACAAAAAATATTTTGGTTACCACAATAATGTACCAAAATTTTGTTTAATTAACAATTTCGAAGAATTTCGATAGAAATTTGCTCTGCCAGCATCTCTGAGGGATGAAATTGTGATAACTATGTTAAAAAATCCTGTCAAATCCTGATTAATCACACCATGTCACATTAATAGCAACTGTAATTTTTCATGCTCTTTCCTTTGTTTTTTTTTTTTTTAATCTAAATATCTATATTTACATAGGTATGTGTATATATATATATATATATATATATATATATATATATATATATTTTTTTTTTTTTGAGGATATACCGAGTCCATAAGGGCTACCCTTAATGGGAGGGGGCAGTTTGTAATTAAATTGAATCTGCTCGCAATCATACAACCACTTGTACATCCACCTTAAAAAAAAAGGAAAGAATTTGAAGTGTTTCGCCTTTTTGTGTCAGTGAATGTATATATATTTAAAATTTCAACTTCAAATTTTTATCATATACATTGCTTTTTTTTTATGCCTCCACATAGTGTGGAAATATTTTATCATAGACAGACTTTTTTAATATAATTGGATTTGATTTTACATTCTCTGTTTTTTTACATAGGCATCGGACATAGCTAACTGAAAACAACAAACTGTGAATAAATAATGTCTCTTTTTCTCCACCTCTACTAAGCCAAAACTTTGCTACTTTGCTTTTATAATCACTGCTATTATTGTCTCTTGCACATTTTGTGGGATTGGTTCATAGCTTGAAGTGGGCGATGTACACAAAGATTCCCTGATAGTGTGACTAGATTCCTTAGGTAAAGCATCATCTGGAGAGGGCTGGTAATTAATTCTTCAGATGAAGTGCTCTTGTCACTTCCTTCATCATTGATTCATTTTCCATTTCTTCATCTTGAGCATTTGGAGATGTTTCAATTGAGAGATTCGCTCCTAGAGGGTGAACCTCTAAAACATTATGTACTACACCAATTCCGTTTCTTCCTATTGATTTCACTTGATACAGAAATACTTTTTCCACGAAAATAGTTAATTGCAAATAACAGAATGTTTAGGAACACATGTTTTAAATACCTACTTGCACCAATCATTGTTGCACTAATACGCGGAAATAAAAGGAAATCCGTACTCTTAATCATGCGGGACAAGGTCAGCAAACGGGGTATGTCATCTGCTGTTACTTAAGATTAGAGTTACTTAATTTTGCAATAATGTTTTGACATTGACTTATATCCTGTTGTTCCTAGGTGACACATAGGGCAGCAGTGAAGTTCCTCCAGCATACTCTGTTGCCAGCCATGCATTTCACCTCTTTCCAGCTTTTCCCACATCTCTCTACTTCCTCCTCTATTGATCATTTCCATGTTTTTCTAGGCCGTCCTCTCTTCCTTACTCCTTGTGGATTCCGGTCAATTGCAGTCTTCTCAATAGTTCCATCTGGCTTTCTCAGCGTGTGGCCTATCCAATTCCATTGCCTTTGTTTTATTTGGTAGCATATTTGTGATTGGTTAGTTCTTCTCCACAGTTCTTCATTTGCTATTGTTTCCGGCCATCTTACATTTAGAATACACCTCAGACATCTGTTGGCGAACGTCTGTATCTTTTTATTTATTACATCCGTAATTTTCCATGTTTCACAACCATAGAGGAGGACTGATTTTACATTTGTGTTAAACAGTCTGAACTTTGTCTTCAATGAGATGTTACTATTCCGCCATATGGGATATAGCTGTACAAATGCTCCATTTGCTAGCCGAATACGTCTTTTCACATCTTCTTCCGCACCACCTGTTTTTGTAACCACACTTCCCAGGTATAGAAAAGTATCCACTTCTTCTATTTCTATATCATTTACTGTCAATTTATTTTTATGATCACAATTTACCCTCATCTGTTTTGTCTTAGAGGAGTTTATCTTTAATCCAACATTTCCTACTTCTTCTTGTAATTTCTCAACTTTAGCTTCCATATCCCTAAATCTCTGTGGTAGCAAACATATATCATCTGCAAAATCAAGGTCTTCCATACGATTGTTAATATCCTATTGAATTCCTCTTTTCCTTTTTCCTATAGCCCTTCTCATAGTTCTCTCTAACACCATCAGAAATAATGTTAGGGAGAGAATACACCCTTGTCTTACTCCAGATTTTGTTTCTATAGATTCTGAGAGATTACCTTCATGTATTATCTGTGCTTTGGAGCCTTGGTGCATGTCTTTAATCATATTAATAATTTTTGGTGGAATGCCATATTCCATTAGGGTTTGCCAAATAACATGTCTACTGACAGAGTCAAATACTCTTTCAAAGTCTATGAATGTTAAGTAGAGCGTATTTTGCCATTCTGCAGTTTGTTCCAAAATTATACGAAGTGTATTTATTAGATCTGTACAGCTACGTTATTGTCTAAAACCTGCTTGTTTTTTCCTAAGTTTTGTTTCTGTGACATCTTTGAGCCTATTCAATATAATTCTTGATAAAATCTTGCTAGGGACTGATTGCAAGGTAATACCTCTCCTGTTTTTACACATTGTCAAATCACTTTTTTTTTTTTTGATAACTTTACAGTAAGTCCTTTTTTCCACTCTCCTGGAACTTTTTCCTCATTCCAAATCTTCTTCATTAATGGATAATGTTTTATTCAGGCTTTAATTTTTCAACCTTACAATTAATATATCAACTAATTTTTGTATTTCCCTAGTTGCTGTGAGATGTATGTAATCTGTTTGAGTGGAGGTTTCGACATGAACTCATTAAAATTTGCTTTATAAGTTTCAAATACATATTATAGGGATTAACTTCAACCACAGTCTACTATATACAGTCACGAAGCTTGGGGTGATTTTTTGCAAATCTCGCGATAGTTGCTAGCCGCTTGGAGTGCTGTGAGTACTAGGAACAATTATAAAACGTCTTTGGGAACAATAGCCTGTGCCACAGCCATTGTGATCTAATACAGGCCGTAAGGCAGACCATGTAACCACAGACTGTGATGTAACTCGCTTAATCCGATCACGAAGGGCGGCGTTTCAACCATATAAATTAGTTGGAATGCATAAACAGTAACATATGTTTCTCTAAAATGTAGTGTAATTCCATTAATAAAATTTAAAACAATGATTATGAGACACTTCAGACATAATTCACTTGCGAGTTAAGATGCAATATTATTTATTGTGTGAAAGTTATGTTGTTCGTATGTGTAATACCTGCCTTTATTTCGATTAAATATTGCAAAATTCTTGTACATTCATTTATGCACGATTCAATAATTTTCATTTGCACCGCACGGATATTTAGATATGTTGAAATTATAGGTTATGTTTACTGTACCAGTTCCCCCTTTCTGTCTAAATTTAGAAATCTCCAATGCCTTGCCATTCATAAGAATATTATAGGTTATGTTTACTATATTTAACTTATATTCCTAAATTCGGAATCATACATTATAATTAAGCACAATGTCATGTATGATACCCCGGACATTCAATTTGTCTGTATTTTAATACTACAATTGAGTACCGGTACTGAATTATTGTATTTATCTACTACTTAAGAGATGAAGTAACACAATTGTACGTACACTAATTTCATAGGAGTGGTATGGTAAATGTTTTGTCTAAAATTAAGGAATGTAGATGTGCTAAATTGAAATCACAATAGAAATTCTTTTGTATTAAACCTCAAAATAGCTTCCATTCTAAACTTGAAATGTTGACACAAACAGATTATGTTAACATGTAAAATTCTCTTCACATTAAAATAACATAGTTTTGTAATTATTTCTGCAACATATTATGCAACAAGAAGTGAACGGAACTTATGGACACATTACACTAAATAAAGCTTAGCAATGATAAGCAATAAAGTTATAATATAATATTTCGCTGAGCTACATACACTGAAATAGAAACCCCGAACAAACATTACGGCCTGGTCTAGATCGAAAAAGTATTGACTGTGCCGTATTTCACATTTTAGTGAAAAGCTATGTAAACTGTGAAATGTTCGTTATCAGTTGCAGTAAATGTAAATGGCTAAAATACAATAATTTGAATAATAATATGGGACAAGGAGACGTTTGTAGTACTATAAATTGTAAGAAAAATAGGTTAGAGTTATCCTTCTTCCGAAAGATCCAGGAAGGTGAGTTTATAGAATATAATATATATTTTATGAAAATAATATATAAACCTTATGATTTTTCATATTTCAATAGTGGAAGGAAGGTGTTAATTTTTTCAAAACAACACAATATCGAAAGTACAATACATTTTATGGTCTGCTAGGGAAAGTCTCTGTGATGAGGCGATAGTAGTGATCCTGGTGGTGAGTAACTATCTATGGATGCATATTTCAACTGTTTATGTTTGCATATTTAGTATTAAGCTTCGTGACTGTATATACTAGACTGTGCTTCAACTTTGACATCTAGTCTTTGAATTCAATATTAACTGTGATGCATATTTTATGGATATGTTGTACTGCAAGTCAAAGAAACATTTCAAAATATTAATTTTTAGTAATTGAAATAGCAGTGGATAGTACTAATTTTAAATTGTGATATTTATAATTGTACTTAAATGCTACATTTGATAAATCATAACTCTGGTATTTTCATAAATGCAGTGGTACTTGGAATTATTGACAAATATTAAAGAAGCTGGAGAAAAATGAGAAAGATTGGGTAATGTTGGTTTTAAAAACTTTAGTGGGGTAAGGAAGAACATGAAGTTGTTTTAAGTTTTAACTATGCTTCCATTGAGCTTTGGCAGGTATATACAAAATATTATTTTTAAAACATTTACAGTGCGAATTCGTTCCCAGTAATTTTCCCCTAGGCGTTTTTTCCTAAAATGTTTCCTTCCTATACAATTTTTCCCTCCAACAATTATTCCCTAATACTGTCTTTCCCTAGCAATTTTTTTTCCCAAAACCCTTTTTTCCCTTATAGGTACCATTTATCCCCTCAAGTAATTTACACAATTTTATAACAATTACATTTCTTTCCATGGAAATAGTTGTAAGCGTTATACCATTTATACCCTCAAGTAATTTATATAATTTTATAACAATTACATTTCTTTCCATGGAAACAGTGTAAGCAGTTATAACTTTTCAAGTGGAATATCAAATGCTCTTATAAATTATGAAGTAGAATGCCTAACTTTCCTCAAATTATAACGCCATCTCAGGGTGGAAAAAAACTACTTTACAATGGGTACGTATATCACAGGAGAGATTCTAGAAGGGAGAAGGAGTATTCGACATGTTACAAGAAACCGGAATGCAGAACATTTGCCATAACCAAAGGGTCTGGGAATGCAATTATAATAGTTACAGAAGGTAATCATGCCATGCACCTGATCAGGAGAAAGTTCAGGCAGAAATAACTTACCATTGTTTAAAGAGAGCAGATAAGAAACATCCCAAGGTAACTCCATCACAATTGATTTGAACAGAATTGCCGAGAGTTACATCTGGTGTCTTATGTCATTACTAGAAAGAGAAAACTTAATCCTGGAAAGGATACATAAACTTCACACTCAGTAATGGATACATGGGGTATTCGCTTACCCCAAAAGAAATGTTGAAGTAGGCCTACATGATTGTCAGAAAGCAATATATTTTATTTTGTCAATTTATTGTTGATAGGCGTATCAGTTTACAGCTATGTTTCCTTCCACATATGATACACATCCAATCAATGATCTTGACATACAGGCCTATTACATTTGGAGCACACACTTTTTTTTTTTTTTTTTTTTTTTTTTTGCTCTTGGGCAGAGGTGACACCTGGCACTCCTGTTGATTTTATTCGGCAGTTCTGGCTCATTCTCATCCTCTTCAATGTGTAATATTCCTTGAATATTTGAGTGAAGATCTGCAGGCAAGGTTAGAGTAAGAAATAATACGTACATAGTTGGATACAGGGGTATTTGATGACCCCAACATGCCTGATTCTCAGTAGAATTGTGATGAAATCACATGCTACCACTAGCAATAATCTCAGCACAACCTAAAATCAGTATACACAAAGTACTGTCATTTCCCATAACTATGGTCCTGGAACACAACTATGGTCCACGATACAACTATTCAAATTTTGCACTCCATAATGTAATACCTCGTTTATCTATATTTTTACTGTACTGTAGTTTGAAGTCAAGTCACTGCAGCTATCTACGAATGGTCTATATTACTTCTACAATGTTCTTTGAATGGTTGTATCATGGACCATAGTTGTGTTCCAGGACCATAGTTGTGGGAAATGATGGTATCAAATTTGCCAACATTAAAACGAAAAAAACGGTATAAAAATAAAAACAGATATGGGGTAACAGGTTATCCTGTAACCATTCCACAGTTAAAAAAGGACTCATAGATGGGAGCATAGGAGAGATCAATTACCTGAACCAAAAGCATTGAGTAATTTAAGGAAATTACCTGAAAGGTATAAGAAAACATTGAAGGGATAATTTTTTTATATACAGTATGATTTCAATGAAGCTGAAGATTTTGAAACTGACGATGAGCAAGTTTTGGTGTTTGGAACAAGAAGAAATGTGGAGCTTCTACTGAAATCAGGGATTTGGTACATTGATGATACCTTTAAAACTGCCCCAAGATATTTACACAAATTTTCACTATTTTAGGAGTGGTATCCACAAGGAATAAGGATCTTAACATTTATTTCCCGTTTCTTTACTCTCTCAGTCCCTAGGGGTTGCATGACCTTAGCAGTGATGGGAGTGTTTGCATGGTCTGGTGATCCTTTGGGCTGTTTCGGTGGTAGCGTAGCTACTGGCAGGGTCTCCCATGCCGAAGAGGTCAAAGGTGAAGACCCAGACAAAGAAGCAACCCAGAAGAGGAGATCCAACGGCTCTGAAGGCAGATGAGGAGTGAGAGTCCCAATGGCGGAAGAGGTGGAAGAGATCCCTCAATGTAGGGAGGGGCAGATCAGGCTCTGTAGCTGTAGAGAAAGCAACAGATGTAGGAGATGGAAACTCCGAAATAAAAGGACCTGACCCTCCAGGTTGGGGGTTGGGCGTAGGGCCAACAACCCTACCCCATAAAAAAGTAATCTGTTCAGAAAGCTGAAGCAAATGAAGCTGGACAGATAATTAATAGACGATTAAGACATAAGAACAAATGTGTTGGGAGACCTAGGAAGAAATGGATTGAAGGCGTTGAAGAAGATATAAAGCAGATGGGTACAAGGGCATGGAGGAGAAGAACTCAGGACAGAAGAGAATGGGCTTCTATTTCTAGGCAGGCTCTGTTCCTTCAAGGAATATAATTGCCATGGAGTAAGTAAGTTATTTACTCTCTTTTGTCGTAAAAAAAATCAAATTGCATATTTAAAGGTTTTCCAGGCAGTGAAAAGTGCAGCTGACTGTTTGGAATGCAGTTTACCCTTCCCCCAGCAGAGTTATGTCCGATTTTGAGGTTGCCATTATAAACTCCGCACTTACAGCTTTTCCTAATACTAACATCTCCTCTTGTTGTTTAGTCAACTGTGGAAATCAACTGGTCACTCTACCCCATTATCTCCTGGCCTAGTTAGCTCATAAGTGGTGCCTTGTTGGTATCACTTCTGAGGTACAGGCCTGTCTTTGAACAGTTGACTAAACAACAACATCTCCTGCTGTTTTTCCACTTGTGGCAGTCAGCATTCTGTAAAATACAAAGTGAAGTATTACAAGGCGTGTACAATGATCCTAATGACAGATCATTAAGAATAGGAATGCATTCAATGCTAGCTCTTGCCTTAATACCAATTGAAGATGTTTTAGATGCTTCTGAAAAATTGTTGAATAAACTAAAGTCGCGATGCTGTTATTCCTGGTGTGACTCCTCCTCTTTGCTTAGGTCTTAGGAAGTGAAGACTCTCTAAAGTCTAGGTAGGTAGTATCGTTCGCCATTTTTGTTCTTTCGTTGCCAAGCTACCATACGAGGAATCTATTTGCTACACCGTTAAACATTATCATGTCATAGCTCCTATGATAATAAATCAAATGCACTGTAATTGAGCGGCAAATAACGTCTTCATGTGCTTTCTGCGAATGCCAACGAAAGAGCCAAAATGGCGGGCGATTATATTAAGCATTTATCGAGCCTTAAGAAATGAATAACGTCTTCATAAGCGAATCACAAGATGCACACGTTTAAATATAGCTGACCTGCAACGCGATTGGCTGCCGGAAATTAGAGCGACGGGACTATAGCTGAAGAACTTGGTGAAATTGTAGCATACTTCAAAACTACATACATCTCTGGTACATCAAGAAGAGGAAGAAAATGTCATGTCCAATCGAAATAACCTCCAGAACAGTGAAATTGTTATTGTGCAACAATTCATGATTAACATCATCTTTCCTTACATGTAACTTGCAGAGATTCAAAAAGAACAAAGCGAGGACTAACAGTAAGAGGAAAACCGATAAGGAAATGGCTACAAGTACAGCAAAGAATACATTCCATTGTTGTTGATTACAATACTTATAAAGAGGAAGACAGGATTTTAGAATATTTAAGAATGCTGGTCATCATTTCACACTATATGTTAAAACTTTTTATATTTGGTAATAAATTTTAATGAAAATAACGTACCCTGATTTTTTTTTTTTTGGGTTACGAAACAAGAAACATATGTATAAGGGGGGGAAAAAATTGGGTAAAGTGGTTTTAGAGAAAAGGGTCTGGGGGAGGAAAAATTATTTTCGAAATATATGTTCAGGGAAAATTTCCTACGGAAAAATGACCGTGATCCATTTGAATTTAATGGAATATGAGCTACATCGAAATATAATAAAAAAAAAAAATTAACTTCAGAATGTTCCTTTAAGTGAAGTTCATAGTTTTGTGTTTTATTATATCAACCATGACATTTGAAACACCATATTTTTTAGTATGCTTAACTTGAAACAGAACTTCATTTTGTGCTGTGCCATGTACTGATTGAAACTGTACTGAACATCTAATATTTCTCTATATATTCATTATTTCACTAAAATGAATTTCATAATATGTGTTCGTTCTTTTAACAGTTGACAAAGATGGCAACTGGTGGTAGGATGGAACAGTCTCAGCTGCTCTCTGCTATAGGTGATATGGGCAAGAGAATACCAGTGGTAAAACTAGAGAGAGTGGAGGACCTGTATCCAACATTCCATAAAGTTGCTCAGAAACCTGTGGTGAGTAATGTTAGTAAAATGTGCCAAGTATTATATACAGGATGGATGGTAACCTCTGCATCAAAATTTAAGAGGTGACCCTACATGTTAAATGTCACAAAACTTTTATTACATTTTTCCTTTGCTGAAACACCGTTAAGCAGGAAAAAAAATAGTCTTTGCCCAGTGTTTGCAGTGCTCTATTGCGGTAATCGCCCGAGACAAATATCAGACTTCTATATAAACAGATAGGTAAAAATAATCTGAACAGTTAATGTCTTGAATTTTTTTTTGCAAATTAAACCATTTAGTCAT
The DNA here is from genome assembly GCF_040183065.1 of Periplaneta americana. NCBI lineage: Eukaryota > Metazoa > Arthropoda > Insecta > Blattodea > Blattidae > Periplaneta > Periplaneta americana. The sequence continues at coordinate 104,604,765 of NC_091131.1, read as the reverse complement.
GAATTTAAACTGAATAATAGCGAAAATTGTTGAAATAAATCTTGCAACGCAGCACACATCGCATATTACCAGCTGAGTACAGCAGATGGAGAGGGGAAGATAAAGAGTGCAGGCTGCGTTTGCTTAGTTATTGCAGCAGCCATGATGTTGCCAAATGCTTCGTAGAAACATAACGATTTTCTCTAAAACAGTGAATGTTAGAGAAAACCTTACTTAGATTTTCAAATCTCTCATGATCTATTATCAGTTTCATTTTGGTGCAGAGGTTACCATCCACCCTGTATATAAATAATTAGTGAGAGTCAATAGGTTATGAGTCCTTATCCTAAGCAAGATTAATCCAGTCTCTATTATCATATTTCACCTCCCTTAAATCCATTTTAATATCCTCCCATCTACGTCTCGGCCTCCCCAAAGATCTTATTCCCTCCTGCCTCCCAACTAACACTCTATATGCATTTCTGGGTTCGCCCATATGTGCTACACATGCCCTGCCCATCTCAAATGCCTGGTTAAATAATTAATAGGTAAACTAAATGTCTTAACTCTATATAAAGTGAAAAGGGTGCAAGAGTAAGATTGTTTACAACTTGCAAAGTATAATAAGATATTTCATATAAGCATTAAATGATCTATGTGTGTTTTGAGTATAATAAAATGTCATACACTTTTTGTAACAAAACTTCAATATGTACAGTATATACAAGGAAAAAAGTCATACTAAACTGCAAAAATGGGCATTCAATGTTAAATAACGTCCACTAGTCCTCACAGTATTCGTCAAAAACTTAATACTGGTGTCTCATTGTTTTTAATTTCTTTTGAAATGGGTTACTGGTTCTAGTTCCAGTATTTCACAGGTCTTCTTCAGATTTTAACATTTGAGTGTAATAAAGTTGGAAAAAAGAAGCAATTACTTGTATATATATTAACTTCCCTTAAAAATACAGTACTATATGTATTTGCGTTGTTAGTGGTGTGTTTAGCTTGTTTCTCAGTTTATAAATTAGAACTGTTGCTATTTAATATAACAATTCTGAATGGAAAAGCAATTTCATATCCTGTTAATAGTGTACCAACATTAAATTCTTTGTTTTACTTGGGAAAAGTCATTTATAAATTTATTTCATTAGTCAGATCTGTGGGTGAAAATTCACTGCGAAGATTTGCAATTTTTAAATGGTGAAAACACTAAAACAATGGTAAAATGAATGTGAAAGATACCTTGTACTGGTAGGTTTAGAGCCTCTTCAGATGAGGTCATTTAGCATGCCACTAGTGGTTTGTTGGTGGCACTGTGAACATGCATCTGAAGTGCTGCAAACATACATCTGAGGTGTTACGAATAGATGTCTGAAGCACATAGAATGGCATTTAAAGCACTGCTTGATACTAAATTTTTGTAGAAAATTTTTCAGTCTTCCAATGAACATGGACAGAGATGGAGATATAGCCTACTTTTGATGATCTTGCTCATATGGAGAAAGAGTAGACAAAGAAATAGAAGAATCATCAGAGTCCATCCATTAGTTTTGGAAAGACTGAATCAAGGTCTATTACAAATTTTGATGATTTACATCAAGGCTAAAATGTTTTTCTTTTTTTTTATCTCTCCGTATTTTTGCATGTTAAAGAAATCATTTCAAGAGCCTCTAGCTGAAAAAAAAAAAAAAAAAAAAACACTGTGGCATACTAGATTGTATACTGTCATGGCAGTGTAAGGAATTGGTGGCCCAACAGTCACACCACTAAAATAGTGGCGTGGTGTGGCCCCATGTGAAACCTACAATTTAAACTATTTTATACTACAATTTAATGCCTGATATCGCGACGGGAAGTGCCAATTTAGGTGGCTGCCACCAGCGAAGCCAACTACTCATACCTTCTTCAGCACCACTATTCTGTAGCTGTGGCTGCATGTGAAATCCCCCATATATATCCATTTTTCACAAGTGGCAGTGCTTCTGAAAGTGGCCTCATCGGAAAGGACACTTAATTCCGCAGTTAACAGATGAAAATGTAGAGAGAGTACAAGAGTTAATGGTAGAAAACAGAAAATTATTGTTACAAGTAGGAAATGTATGCGTCTGTAAAGACTGTCAGGAGAGAGGGCTCATAATATTGTAATCAAATGTCTTAAAATGAGGCATGTTTGTATAAAGTAGATGCTGTACGATTTCACTGAAGACCAGGAGGGAAGATGAGTTGAAATCTGTCATCATAAAGCATTACATATTGATTCACAATCTTTCAGCAGCATAATCACATTTTATGAGAAATCGATGAGATATTTTATTCTTGAAACAAGACAGTAGTCTTCAATATAGAAATGCACAGATTTTACTTCATCAAAAAATATTAGCATCAATTGTGGTTAAACTATACATGTATACTTTCCAGAGAGATTGTGCATGACTGGTTTGTATGGGAACAATATATCAATGGTTGATACTATGCAACTCTTCTCAGAACGTTGATTATGTCTTCTAATGGATGGGCATAGTGAATGGTTAATGGAAAAAAAAAAACAAATAATCCATATTATAAATTTTTATGAACTTAAATCTATCTGACTCAATTTAAGATGCTTTAAAATGTATTTTTCTTTTTTCTACCCTTTCCCTCAACTGATTTCCTTTTTATATCTATTCTATGTTTGCTAATTAGTAATAAATATTCGAGCAAGTAAGTGCAAAGTGAAATTTTTATGATGACCCAAAGGGAGTGAAAGTATTATTTTATTTAAACTTGACACAGAAATTAACGAAAGTTGTGCTGAAAGTTAAACATTCAACGAAGTTACGTTGATCATGGTAGGCACAATTTAGAAAATAGGAATGAGCAGTAACACAGTAAGCCTTTACTGTATACTGCTTTAAAAACGCACTCTTTGGTGACATATCTCCAGAATGGATAATCGAAGTTCTACAATATAGGCAGAAACAAGACATTTCGAAGTATGTAAATTTAGTTGTCAAGGAATAGATTCCAAAATAGGACAGGTTGAAAACTGTTTTTAGCTATGTTATTGAAGCTAGTGAAAAAATATCTATGGTATGTATTTCAGAAGTGGATAGAGAGCATTGTAAGATGTTTTGCTTTTCATGGAATTTACTTTTAAAAAAGAAAAAAATCATCATGCCAACACCAACTTTTGATTTTGAAGAATAGAGTCAATGAGCTTTTAAAACAATACTTGCAGATCATTGGAAGAATTTTGGGTTTCCATTATCTTTGTTGCTTATGAGACCAATCATCAGACCTAAAAGATTATCTATTCTATTAGGTTTTTTATGCCTGGCTAGCCGAGCTACTTCTTTATGTACCCATATGCAGTGTAGCTACCTGGCATAACTGGAGTCAAACGAACATATTAATGTCTAATTTAAACAACTGTAGCATTAGAAATGAAGAAGCATATACTGTACTCCAACTAGGAGAAAGTCTCAGGGGAATGAGACGCAGCGAGGTTATGCTATGAATGAATGTTGATATCATAAGGTCACACATGTGGGTACACGCATCTCCATTGGCTAACTCTCGAAGCACAAACGATAACATGATACACACATATTTATACTACCCTAGTTACAAAATTAGATCACGGTTAATTTCCTGGTCTTTTAATCCCTCCATACAGGAAATAACATATGCAGGAGAGCACATGTTTTTTAAACTGACGTTATAACTGTAATATTTTATATCTAATAGATGACGCAATAGTAAGCACATTCCTTTCACGGTTAATCTCCTGGTTGGAGAACAGTATGATCTGTGACATAACATACTGGTCTTGGGTAGTTGTATCTTAATGATGGGATGGAACCTTCAAGTAATTCAGAAATGTCAGAGAATAAAATCTCAACACAAACATATCAGACCACAGAGTCATAACCACAACCAGCACCACCATTTCTATTGGGAGCTGAAACCAGAACAACTTGCTTGACACAAATGCTCTAAAAATATTCGTCTCCTTACAGTATTGATAAAATAATAGTGCAGCATCTTTCATATAAACCTATGAAGCATATAGCAGATATTAGTTGTGTCCTGACAATCCATCACTATTCCACGCCATGAAAAGGGGCTGATACCGTTTTTCTCTAAACCTGGCAAAGATAAGAGTTGTTGCTTAGTCAACTGTCTGAAGACAGGTTGGAACCTCATAGGACACCACTCATGAGGCAACTAAGCCAGGAGATAGTGGGTTAGGGTAGCCAGTTCCTTCCCCCCTCCATTGCATATATTGCTGACTAGTAACATATTTCACTAATCAGGCTTAAGATTTATACAAACAATTGATCTTCTTGTGACACATATCATGAAGTGAGATGTACTCCTGGTAATACAGTGCAATCAGTTTTGCTTTCCGCCGGAGTGTTTTGTCTATGGGTGAGTGCACCGCTTGTTAGCCAGTTTGCCGGGTCTCGGTGATTAGCGGGAGGGTAAAACAATAAAACAAACCAACAATACAACAATACACAAACAAATTTAAGAGGCTCATTACTTACTAAATTATCAAATGAGGTGTTGAAACTGCCCACCTTCACTCTCCACACATTCTTTGCATCTCTTTAGGAAATTATTCATTACATTTTTCAGAATCCACTCACAAAATGTATGCCTATGTACTGGGTCACCTGGCTGAAGAGCATGTGACACAGTTACTTTATACAGCTTGAAGTGCAATAATTTAGTAGTCTTTTGCACGGATCCATATGAAAGTTCCACTTGTGCAAAACGACGAAGATATTTTTAGGAGAATTTTCTAAATTATTAGGAATGTCATGTAATTTTTCTTCGGTTAGAATCTGACACTGCTTTTTTGGTTTCTTAGGCTGGACACTTCCAGTTTCCTGAAATTTATGATAAAGATTATGGAATGTTTTACGATCTGGAGCATCTACACCTGGGAATCTTTCTTGAAACCATCTTCGAATTTCATGAACTGAGTAAACACATAAGAATCATAAATAAAGGCACGCTGTGTCATTGAAAAACTCACGAGGCATAATACACTTTATGTATACTGTCGAATTAAGAAACGAACAACACAACACAACACACACCTTGGTACAGGTGCGCTACGACTGCAAGCAAGCGGGGAGACAGGCAGGCTTGCTACTCCCTCCAGTGCGCGGCAAATGAGTGGGAGCTTGCTAATAGGTGAAACCCCACTCTGTGGGGGAAAGAATAACTGATCGCACTTTAACCTCAGTTAAAGATAAAAGATGAGAGGAACCCAAGAAAGTACTGGCCTTTTAGTCTCACTTTTCCTCAACAAACTAATGGAGCATTTATCTATAGATTCCTCATGGCCCAAATTAGGAATGGAAAGTTTGACTTTCACCCTGGCCATTCCATTATGCTCCAGGTCCTTCATTATGATGGAATTTAAGTATTGGACGAATTAATTGTGTCACATCATAATACCACAATCTCGAGTGGATCTTTAGTAAGATCTGGACAGAGTAACTCTTGGCAAAGTAACTGTTACATAGCATTCTCTTACATAATGTAGGTCGACCGGGCAGAGTGTGATTGGCACAAAGGCCATGCAACATGCGGCAAACCGTCTCCCGCACAGTCCAGTTAGTCTCTCTGTAAGAGTGGTTGTGTTGATGTTAGATTGCGTGTTATTCTTCGGATTGTGCTAGTGAAGTGTTTAGATTTAGATTTAGGAGTGATCTTTTGCTTCTGTTGCTATGTGGAACAGTAACATTAGAACATTTTTTTGCAAATCATCTTCTTATCTTTCAACAATCACTCTTTTTCAGGTTAGTCTCTACCATGAAAATCCTTTGCTGTAATGAAAATTTCTGTGGTGCCATGTGAGCAAGCTAATCTAAACACTTCACTAACACAATCAGAAGAATAACACGCATCTAATGCCAACACAACCACTCCTAAATCTAAACATTTGGCTAACAAAATCAGAAGAATAACATGGTGACTGTACTATTGCCTTTATTTAACATACTGCACAAAATTAATGCACAGATTACTTCTGTTAAAACATGTGTTCATTTCAACTAATGCTGTGTGTGTTTACAGACATCATTCAGTGATTTAAAATATACAACTGGTAGTAGTCTGATTCAAATTAGAAATGGTGTGATATTTTAACCACATATCAATAGCAAATTCAGTTTCAAATATAATAAACTGTCTAATAATAGAAACAGAACTTGATTAGGGATCGATGTTATCCGGGCTAAATGGCCATGGTCTGTTGGCACTGTTGCTACCATACGTTTCGTCTGCTGCTCTGACAACAGCGAGCCACAATCCATCTCGACCTTAAATACCACAAGGCAACCAGCCACAGTCCCAGTCGTTCCCAGCACGCTAAGAAGATCTTTGTGCTCCCATGTGCCACACCACTGACAATGTATGGTAGCAACAGCGCAAACAGACGAAGGCCCTTTAGCCCGGATAACATCGATCCCTATGATGCCGGCCATGAAAGCCTACATTCCAAGAACTTGATTAGCCTACATCAATGTACAGTACACACTGAACATGCATGTTTGTGTGAATGTGTGAATAATATATGCTATTTAACGTTTTTTGTCTGTAAGAGCACTGAAGGCTCAACAGTTGTTTATGGTGATTAACTGTTTGCCTGATTTGCAAACTGATCAACCACAAGTTGTACATTGCTTTTTTTCTTTATCATTGATCCTGGTGAAATGCGAGAGTAGTACCCATTTCGATGTCTTCAACTGTGTAACTTCGCTGTCTAAAATTCGGGGCCTATTTCTCAATTCTTTGTCTCAATATGTCTATGTACTTTGTTTGATCACTTGCCCTCATTTGTGAGTACTTCTCAGCAAACAGTGCACTGCTGCCATGCCTCATCTTCATTTTAAAAGATTTTATTTTTAAACAATCATACTTTCTCTCTTTTTTTTAAGTTCTGACTACTTGGCTCTTCTTTGTCGACTTTATTTTACTTTGTTTGACCATTTCATCTACCATAGTTCCATTTTTGTTCAATTTCAGTATTGTGTGTTGTTGGCTTCTTTGTGTCTTAAGTATCCACAATGAAGATAAACTCAGATGAAACAACAATTAACAGAAATAAACAATGTGAGTAACACTTTTTTTAACTAACTCCGTTTACAAGACTCTTTGGCTTAGATCACTTTTGGAATTAATGCACACACTGTTATAAGACATAGCCCTGCATTTGGACACTAGAGTCTCCAAGCAGTCCAACAGTGTAGGTATGTACAGAGTGGGATCCGGAATTTTCGTCACCGATTTTTCATCACCTGGTGATTTCGTCACATTACATTTTGCCACTGCAAAATTTTGTCGCCAATTTATTTTTGTCACCATATTTTGTCACAAAATCACTCTGCCACCACCATATTTAGTCACCAATTTAATTTCCTCATCACTATTCGCTACCACAATTTTTCCCCCTTTTATGTCGCTTCCTTTGATGATACCTATATAAAATAATATACAATATAAAAGCTCTTAGTTCATTGTGTTCATATTGTTCATTTCGTTTCCAAGGATACATTCATTTTTTGGATTCGAAACCTTCAAGTACAGGATTCCTTGGTTTCAAAATCTTCAAATTAAGGTATGGCAGAATTATTTCGATTTGTAAAAAGTAATAGAGCAAGAGATAAATTAATGTATAATGGACATGTGTATACAAAGCACAAAATTACAAAGACCGGGATTGTATGGAGATTTGATCAGCACGACATTTGTAATTCACTGATGACTATTTTCTCAGATAAGAAAACCATTATAAAAGAACCTACAGAGCATTCAAACCACTCAGCAAATTGGGGTAGAATTGGAGCTGCAGAATGTGTAGAAGCAATGAAAACTGAAGCTGGAACTTCAGCGGAAGCTATGTCATCTATTTTACGACATACAATTATTATTTTGGTGACGAAATCCTCTCAGTATAAAAATAGATGACAAAATGTATATGATGACCACATAATATCTTCGGTGACAAACTCTCCTCAGTGACAAAAAACATGACAAAATGTATTTGATGACCAAAAAAGTAATGACGAAAAATAGGTGACAAACTATAATGGTGACGAAATTTCTGGTTACGAAATGCCGTATATCTATACAGAGTGTAACTCGACAGCATCCAATCTTAGTTACACAGTTCAGGTCTGCTGTTCATTGAACATACGAAAACAAAACAAAGCAGGTGGTTGGAGATCAATGTTTCAATAAAATTTGGTTGCAAGCACTTCATGAGATTTTTTTTTTCAGAAAGAAGGAGACATTCTTCATTTTGAAACACTTGAAATGTTTACAGTCATTCATTGCAATGTGTAGAGACTTCTGAAGCATGCACTCAAAAAATATTTTATTTCATGTTGTATTGACATTTATGTTTTTTCATTTGTTAATTCTAACCTTTAATTAGACCTAAAGTATCGAGATACATTTTACTTATTATAAAATCCTGGGCGCAAATAGCCATGGTGACTAAAAATTTTTATGGCATCTGAATTTTTTTTTTTTTTTTTGTAGAGTTCAAAATTTTTAAAGACTTTGATTTCTTTTATGTTACTAAGACTAATCAATATTGTAAACAAAAGCAGTTGCAGGAAGAAATTCGAATGTGCTTTTTAGATTAAAATTGTTACATTTCTTGTGCATCTTGTCTATCCCTAGTAATAATAATCTTTTATTACATATAAGCTGCCTTTAAATAGATACTTTGTTATAATTGTTATTAAATCCAAGTGGTATTTTGTACACGAGTACTATTTCTGTTGTTCAACATATATAAAGACACACATGAATAAACAGATGTAAGCACACAGTACCGGAGTGTGCAGGGAGACTGCTTCACTATAGATTGAACTGCTTTGACTCACAGAGCTCTTTGTATCAAGCGAGGCTATTATGATCGCTATACACGTAACTTGTATTCAAAATGACTGGACGTAGGGCTCTAGTTATAAGTGGACTGAGCTCAGTAGAAGTTAGTCGTGCTTATGTTAGCATTGAACTATTTTTTAAGTGTGATAAAAATTTATTGCTTTAATGAGATGAGTATTTAAACAATATAATAGTTCATTTTGTACTTTTAGATTTTGTTTATTTATATAATTGGAATTAAAAAAAAATAAATAACTAAAATGCTCTCTCAATCAATAACACTCAATAAAAGAATTGTATTCTAATGGATACCATCCCATTGTGGAATCCTGGGAAACGAGTATGCGGATGCTTTAGCAAAGAAGGGCAGCACTGCTACTTACAGGCCTGTTACTAAATCTACGTATTACTCTGTGAAAAGATTTATTAAATCTACATACTTAGACATCAACAAACAAAATTTGATAACAGAATCTCAAGGGAAAAAATGGAACTCTCTGCGTGATAATGCACAGTTAATTCCCGATTTACCACGAAAATCGTCTGTAACTACATTTAGTTGGCAACAGGCCATGACTGTTTGACCAAACACCTGCATAGAATTGGAATATATCAGTCCCCTAACTGCCCATTGTGCAACTCAAACCAAGAAATGGATTTGGAATGCCTCAAAATCTGTGCTTCAGTGGCTGACCATGATATCTTAGAAAAATATTGGAGTGCAAGAGGTCAAATGACTTTGTCAAATGCCTGGCGTTGGAAAACAACAACATATTCATTTTAACAAAAGTTCTAACCAACTTCTTCACCAGAGTGAAGAATGGTATGTTACTATTTGCTATATTGTTTCCATTTTGTTAGTTGATGGTTTCTACCATTCTTAGAGTTCCCTTAATAATGGATTAGGATGGGTTCTCAGAAAATTGATGAACGTTTGTCTAATTTTGGACATAATCACTAAACTGGATGATTCCCAAGTCTCCATGAAGTTGGTCGTTTCGAGTATGATAGTCTGAACCTGTTATTGTTTGACATACAGAACATTGTATCCCATCTAGACGTTTCAAGTAACATGTATGAGCTGTTGCCTAAATTTCATGCATAGATCACTAAGGATCGAATTAGGTATGTATACAGCAGTAGTTTCGTCTTCATTGGGATGTGGCTCTTGAGTACAGGATAAAGTGATATGTATTACTGGAATATTTTATCTCTAGTAGTGACATTATTTTGTCTAAATGTCAGTCTTTTATCCAGATGAACACCAAGGTATTTTGCAGATGTGCTGAATGAAATTTCTTGATCTTGTATATACAACATTTCTGTTACACTTTGGGGACCTTTTCGTGAAATTTTGTGATTTCCTCCTCTTTATCTTAAGCCTCCGTGTTGTGGACCATTGAGTTAGTAGAATAAGTAAACTTTGCATCTGCATACAGTCCAAAGTGGCACGTTGGATGAATTTGTAAATCTTGTACATATATAGAATACAATATTGGAGATAGTACAGCTTCTTGTGGGACTTCTGAAGAAAACACCCTCTATCTCACATACTTTTACAGGCTTTGCAGAGGTTCTTTCCCATATGCATCAGCTCTCAATCTAGTGATATTACATGGCCATACATTGACCTGATTTGACAGCTCCAGATTTTTTATTATATGGATATCTGAAACAGGATGTTTCTCCCAGGAGCAACTTTAGCAGTCTATTACATTGCAAATGGAGGAGATTACCTGAAAGATATAGTTTTTAAAAAATAGCTTCAATTGTGTAAAAAAAAGAAATGCAAAAGTAAGTTATTAGGTTTAAATGCATATTTGAATTTACTCCATAAAATTTTTTTGCACTTTAAGATAGTTATTTGAAAATGTCCCGCCTTGTAGTACGTGTTAAATGAGCACACTGTTGCCACATTTCAGATGATAATCCATTGAGCTTTTATATGCGAACAACATTTGGCTAACTATAAGAGAGCATTATGTTACGTTATATTATGTTTAATTGGATAAATTTAAATTGAAGTAAATTAAGAGTGTTTTCATTGTAGAGAAATACATTTTTTAACGAATCTGTTCTCTTATGTGCATATCATCATCATCATCATCTGTGGTCATACAGCCCTTTTAGTTTAGCCTTGACCTCCTTAAGAATTGCCGCCCAATCTTCCCTCTCTAGGGCTTTCCGTCTCCATCTCTTAATTCCTGCTTTAACTAGATCATCCTGAACATCATCCAACCATCGTAGTTTAGGTCTTCCTGTTCTTCTTTTACCACTTAACGTGGCATCTAGTAATCTTTTAGGAATATTATTGTCCATTCTGATAATGTGGCCCAGCCACTCCAGCCGTCTAATTTTTATATCAGTGACAATACTTGAATCTTTATATAGTTTTTGTAGTTCAGAATTGGTCCTAATTCTCCACTCTCCCTTATCATAAATAGGGCCATAAATTTTTCTTAAAATTTTCCTTTCCCACGTATTTAAGATGGTTATTGCCTTATGCGCATATATAAAGGTAAATTGGGTTCATGAGTTTTTTTGTTGTTTCAGTCTCTGACACATACTTTAACAATCACGTGGGGAACACTTTTCACTTTGATATTTTTCCAATAAAGTTATTGCACCATGTCTGGCAGTTATCTTAAATATATTATAGCTTTGCCTCGGATTCTGAATTCTATGACACCACTTAGTAATATTACAGCAAAAGCGTTTTTGTTGCTTCTATACTGATTCTGAAAACTTGTCATATAAAAATACGTGTAAGGTAGAACATAAAACACTTAAAAAATAATTAACTACATTGACCTCTGACAAAATGCTGTTGAGGGTTGCTGATATTTTACAAACTTCATAGAATGAAAGATGCGACACATACACACAACATGTGAACTCATATGGACTCTGTGTAACATTCTTTTTTTAATTGGCTTCTTGTTTCTGTTTGAATGAATTGTTACCTCATAACATTTCATAGTGTGAGGTGACATGTTTCTTTAAATGCATTTATTCCATTCATTACATTTGGGAAATATTGAAAGATATCGAGTGATGCAATCAGCATTTGACTGCTATGCAGTATATGTGCTTTGGTGGGAAGCCAGTACATGCTGGCACCTGCTACACAGCACTGACACTGATAATAGTGGGCCAAAATATGGCCAGTCTGTACATGTGCAGGCCAATGGCTATTCACTTGAGCACCGTGATGTTTCTGACCTTTTTTCTATGCTTACCTGAATTTTGGATAAAATATTATGGCTCAATTTAATTACTCCATTCCACAAAGAGTTTTCATATATGATTCACATGTGTTAATAGAGTTGGCATGCGAAGTTAGAAATAGTTCAGAGTTCAGTTGTCTAGTGTTAGGGTTTCACACTGTTCCACGGTTTACAACTTGGTGAACAAATTGCGGGATACAGGAAGTGTTAAAGATAAAAAAACCTAAATAAGACCAAAAAGTACTTAACCAACGAGACTTTGAATGGCAATAGCTTTTTTGACTGGAAACTTTTCCCTACCAAATAACAGTATCATATCTTGCAACTAATGGGTGTTTCGTATGGCTGTGTACAAAGGGCTGCAAGGGTATTTAAGTTAAAATCTTATAAAATTGCTGTGACGCAGGAACTACGACCTGATGAACCTGAACAGAGGGGCAGCTTTTGTGAGTGGTTTCTAAATAATATGCATGCTGGAGATATAGACCAAACGATTTCCTTGATGGAAATTCAGCAAGTGATGCTTAGTTTCATCAGCAGGTGCCAAAAATGTTGGAATAGGAGGGTCGATACTTTCAGCATCTACTTGCTTAGTAGGGGTGAGTACATAAATCTTAAAATGTCTATATTTAATAATTTAATATAATGTATTAAGCCACTTGCGTAGCTCAGGTGGTAAATGCATTTCCCTACTGATCTGGAGCTGTGCTCAGATGCAGGTTCGATTCCCACATGGGCTGATCACTTGGTTGGTTATATTTTTCTGAGGTTTTCCCCAATAGTAAACCAAATGTTAGGTAATTCTATTGTGAATCCTTGACCTCATCTCCTCAAATGCCATCTCACTATCACCAATTTGATTGACACTGAAGAAGGTAGTAGTTGATACAGCATCGTTGAATAACTTAGGACTAAAATAATTTGTTGCAGATTCAGTTTCTCTCGCATTATATTAACGAGAATTAGGAGCTTGCATTGCCGGCATATACTGCATTGCAGTCAATGGATCACTGAGTATTTATCAGTCTGGTACTTTTTTACTGTAGATTCATCTTAGTTTCTGTTTCCACATTAATTGCTTTAAATGTTGGGACACTATTGAACTTGGAATCATTATACAAGCGAACACATCATAATGTAGTAAATTATTAGTGAACAACTTGGAAGAAATGTTATGGACAGACACTTTCAACATGGATCAAGTAAAGTATAGGAAATAGTGGCCACTAGGGATGCCAATAGAACAAGACAAAACAATGAACACATTATTGGGACCATGCACTGATAAATATTAGTATAAAAGATACATAATTAGTTTCTTATCAAAATGCAAAAAAAGTTCCTAATTGATAACCTGTTTTCCCAATTTTCTAAATATGTATCTCAAACTTCAAGTGCACATTACTTCCTACAATCTTCACTCACATGCCTTCTAATTTTTTAGGTTATCAAGTAATGTATATTGTACATTCTAAATTCAGTTAAGTATATCACCGTTACTGAAAGAGAAAAAAAATATTGAACTTTGATTAACAGTTGTTCACATACCACTGAATTTGGAAGGTTTTTTTTTTTTTTGTATCGCCATGGTAATTTTTATTCCACTCTAAACACTAAAAACCTAGAAATATTGAACTAAACTTTTGTACTGAAATTCTTTAATCATAAAGGCATCACTACCCACTCCCCTTAACGATATACACGAAATATGTTAAATACTTAATTTTATGTATGGAAGATGCAAATGCCTTAATGAAAGTCCAAAATTAAGTGAGATACAATCTGCGAATTTTCGCATAATTGATATAAGTTTACGAAATTACTTATAACCACGATATTTTCATGGAAAATTCGCACAAAGAATAACTCTTTTCCAAATAAAAAGTGAAAATTTTCTTTGTTATAAAATATACATGAACATTTCTACATAGTTGATTGTTCAGCATTACATACGTATGGTACCTGGCAACAGTGTATTCATAGTTTTAGGGTCTACTTCCAGAGAGCAGTGCAAGCAGACAACAGTTATTTCTCTTTCCCGCAACAACTGCCTTCATGTGATCAAGAAGGTAGTGCTGTCATCCCCTCAGGGTTGAATGAAATTGAATTATGAATTTAATTAATGTTATTATATAATTTTTAAAATTTCGTTAGAATGTAAATATGTACAAAATTGCTTGTCTTTTTTTTTTCGAAATATTCACCGAAATCAAACCATTTTAATCACCTAAATCTGGGTAAAAGAATCATCATAAAATCACACTCCTGTCCAGAAGTCACATGGTGCTAAATCTGGTAAATTAGTGGATGCAAACAGCACACAGATTTTTTTGCTGGCTAAAAACTCCCTTGCAATGAGAGCCCTATGATCTGATGTCTTGTCATGCAGCAAGAAACAAATGCTCTCTTGTCAGTATTGAGACCATATGTGATAGGTTCTTTGGAATAAACGTTGGAAAATGTTTAGCTAATAGGAGGCAGTAACGTCTGGCCACTAGATACGAATTCTTTGTGCAAAAATTCCTTACTATTGTAAAAAATTATTGGCATTGTTTTGATTCTTATTTGGGAAGAGTTTTCTGACTTTTGTACCACATTTTCTAGTTTTGTTTCCAGATTATACTGGAAATATGAGATGATGTGACCCATAACAACTTAATTGAGAAAGTTGGGTTTTCCTTGCAGTGTTTAACCAGGAAGGCGTCAGCACTGATGATGAACATTATTTGAATTTTCGCTGTCATCGTTGTTGTTGTGGTGATTGTTGCTGTCAGTGTTGTGGTTGTTATAGTGATAATTCCATATTTCCAGTATTGAGTTTTTTGAAAATGCTATAAGACCAGGGCAATAAACACAAGAAATTTGACGAGATATATTGAATCTCCACGATGTTTCCTGTTGTTAGACCACTCATAAATAGTCAATAACTCTTGCAGCCAAAAGCTGGCAGCACTAGTATGGAAATTTTCCATTTTAAGGGATAGACCATTTTGATGCACATGTACTGAGTTGTTCATATGAATTGATGATGATAGTGATTTAAGAGTGCTATTGTGGAATTCTGGCAGAAAAATTGGAGTGATTGCAGTCTATGTCAACCACAAATTTCACTTGGAATCACATTGTAAGTTTAACCCAGATTTCCAGCATGAGACACACTAGCTGTTGGCTGACGGTATGCCAATTTGAATAACTTACTCGTATAATGTATAATTTAGTGAAGTAGGCCGCTGAAAAGAATAAGAAGGGGTTTCTCCTATAGGGATTCTTCAAGTATGGACAAGTTAATTATCTTCCTTATTTTCATGTATGTCTTTCCAAGGTGTCTTCAGTCCTCAGATTTAAACCAGTAGCATCAGGGGCATAGATGGATGTGGTGGAAACATTGGTTGCCTTTTCATTTTTAAAAGAACGATTTTTTATTTGTATATGGATGAATTAATAATTATTCGCCTTTTCTTATATTTCGTTATTTTGTGTTTATACTGTATAATGTTTCACTCGGGATGAATTGGAGCATACGAGATGTTAGCTTCCGACTGCTTATGGTAATAGGTTGCTGAAAAGAAAAAAGAAGGCAGAGAGAGACAGAAGCATAACGCTTTTCTTCTCTTTAAATCTCTCACAGTATGTAAGTTGTGAATCACATCCAGTCCTGTTTCTGACATTTCTCCGCTACTCCATATTAACAACAAGTAACAGCAAGCATTATGGTATCTACTCTTCAAAATGCAATAATGTGTAGTGTTTAGCTATTAAATTACTACGATATTATTAGTAGTTATATAATAATATGTTAATACTACACTATAAAATATAACATTAAACATTACTAGTATATAATAATAATAATAATAATAATAATAATAATAATATTATTATTATTATTATTATTATTATTATTATTATTATTATTATTATATCATCATAAGTTGTTTTCGTGATTTTCGCCCATAGCATCAAAATTTATTCAACGATTTTGTTCATATTTATGAGTATGCTGTGGACATTGTAACTCTAAAAATAGCACGTTAATTTAACTAAAATAAATTTTAAACTATTAAAATAGGCTCTAAAATACTCTTTCAGGCATTTTATATGTATATCAGAAGGGGACAGTAATATTAGAATTAAGATATGGATAACTAAACCTATGTACCGAAAGATAAATGAAGACCTCTCCGGAAGAAGGCTGTAACATCAGATTCTTGAAATTTGTGATATAGGTGATAAAAGCAATTTTAGAGCATTTATTTATAACAATAAATTATTGCATTCAATGGCTGAATATTACTTATATCCTTGTTTAGTCAAATGGTTGTGATAGTAAATGTAGGCCTAATGAAATCTGCCCCTAAAATTATTTTTCTTTCTCCTGAAACATGAATTGCAGTTTTGTTTATTACAGCCTTATTCCGGGAAGTTTTTCTATTATCTATGCACATTTGATTTCATTATAGGTACGTACTTTAGAAGCAGACAACTGTGTTAGAATTAAGATATTAACAGTTAAAATTATATACTTAATTTAATTATATAAATTTGATGTCACATATATTAGGTATTTTAGAAGAGGACAGCAATTTTTAAATTAAAATCCCTGTAATTGCATAGAACATGGCTGCTCAAGCCAGTAGTAATGCATGAATGTAATGCATATACAATAATAATATTCAAACTTAATTTATTTTTGCAATGATATCTTATGGATTGCATCAGCCTGGTGCCGCTAAGGAGCAATGATATGTTGTGGGTTGTATTGGCTTCACTAAGGAGTGAGAAGTGCGTAGAGAGTTACAGAAATGACAACGGATTTTCTTTCCAAATAGGTGTCCACTTAAGGGAAGAGGATGGTATTTTTTGGTGAAAAATGAGTAAATTTTCAAAAAAACAATTTTTTTCCTTAAAATACTCTGTGATATGTGTAGAATACATTGTATAATATTTTGTGGGTATTTGTGCCCTTATCAGTTGTTGAGACGCCATTTTTAAACTTCCTGCGCTCTGGATTTTTAAATCACACCGCCCTTTTTTTTGTTGTTTCCGGAACTTCATTTTTTTTTCAAAACCAAATTTTTCTTTAAAATACTCTGTGATGTGTGTGGAATACATTGTATAACATTGTGTGGGTATCTGTGCCCTTATTGGATGTTGAGACGCCATTTTTCAAGTTCCTGCGCTCTGGATTATTAAATCACACCCCCTTTGATTGCTGTTTCTGGAACTTTACTTTTTTCGCTACATAGCCAGACAAAAATCGATATAATTTTTGAATTATTAAAGATGTATGAATGAAATTTAGAATGCACATTCTCTAGACTACTAGGAAACTTTTCTCTGTAACGGAATTTCCCTAATTGATTTCATTTTAAAAATAAGTCTCTCTGTTTGCAAGAAAGAAAATAAAAAGAATGTTATTAAATTTTAATTGTATATTTTACAAATGTAGGAACTAATATCAAATTTCTGTTACAGACAGTTTGTAGAGCGTGCTTTTACAAATAAATTGTAACACAGTGTTTGAATTTATCTTTAAAAATGGCTTAGATATATCGAGTTTAGTAAAATCCTGCATTGGGTACATTTTTTTTTTCAAATCTGCCTCCCAAATAATTTATTCAAAATATTTATATTTTGTTGAGTTGCTATAGCCATGAGCTCTCTACATACAAAAAATTAATATTTTACACCAAATAAGAAAAAAGTTTTAAAAATTACTATCCTCTCCCCTTAAACATTGCAGGTTAATAAAGAAAACTAAAATGATATACCTCACTTTAAATAAAATAATATTATATTTGAAAAGAAGCTATATGTAACTATACAGAGTGCTTCACGAAGTTTTACCGCCAGTAACAGAGCATGTTCCTGACGTTATTTGGAACAACTTTTCCTAATAAAATCTTTACCTATATCAAATAATTACGGAGTATTGTAGATTTGTATGAAAGTTGCAGTGTGAGCAGAGCTCAACGCACGTTGCTCGCATCCCCACATTGTATTGGCATCCAGAGCCATCCGCAGCTAGTTTAGTTGACTATCATGCAGTGTAGAGTGAACAGCTGACTGCATGTTGTTACTGTTTGTTGTCTAAACATGCCGTTCAACTATCATGCAGTGTAGCGTGAACAGCTGACTGTGTGTTGTTACTGTTTGTTGTCTAAACATGCCGTTCAACTATCATGCAGTGTAGCGTGAACAGCTGACTGTGTGTTGTTACTGTTTGTTGTCTAAACATGCCGTTCAACTATCATGCAGTGTAGCGTGAACAGCTGACTGTGTGTTGTTACTGTTTGTTGTCTAAACATGCCGTTCAAATTTACAATGGAGGAATATGCCGATATGGTATGGTGAAGAGTTACTTGTGCGCATTATGAACGCTGCAGTAATAATACGAAGCAGTCCTGATAAATTACGGAACGTGACGCTCTCTGTTCATACCCGCGCGACGAAGTGCTTGGAAGTAGGGGGAGGCATCTTTGGAAATCTGATGGCAAACTGAAATAAAGAGTGCAGTGTATGTTAAGTATGTGAATTAAACCCATTTTGTTTGTTACTTTCAATTTCTACACCGATTTATTGCTATGTTGTCAGTCACGAATTTGTATACTTCAAACACCTACAACAATGTAGCTGAAAGTCAGATCAAATTTTTTTATTTACAATTTGTGTTTCAAGTAATCTCAAGAATGAACTCAGAGAGTAGCGGTAAAACTTCGTGAAACACTCTGTATTACAAAAATAATGAAAATATTAAAAATGTATTGATATTATATTGCATTAAAGAACCTAGTAAGAAACTACATATGTAACTATTGCAGTGTAAGAAAACTCATTTCGATGGATATTATGACTTTATAACATAATAATTAGAAAGAAAAATACACCTACCTAACTTTTAAGCAAAACATTTAAACATGACACACTGCATTATAAACGATAAGGTAAGGCTGTTAGCAGAGTATTCTTTTTACGTATTCAAACATATGATTCTTAATTATTAGTGCGAAATTGTATACTTTTCTTCAGTTAACTTAACAGTTAACTGCATTAACACCAACACAGTCCCACTATATTTTTCACTGCTTATGATATATGGAGTCCCTCAGTGTAAAATTCTCCGGAGGTAAAATAGTCCCTCAATCGGATCTCCGGATAGGGACTGCACTGAGAGAAGCCAAGAATCGTACTAAAGTACTTATTTGGAACACCAAAAGTCACACTGTCCAGTCAAACAGAGCCAAGTTTTCAGTTAGCTTTAAGACTAATTTACTAACTTAATCTTGATTGCTTCCCTTGTTTCGAAAGTCATGCTATGCCACTGAGTAGCATCCATGTAGTCGAGGTGGTCTTTGACTTTCCTCCCTTGTTCTTGCCTGACTGCCTTCATTCAGACAGTTTTTTGGCTGTCTGTCTCCTCCTATTCTTACCACGTTTCCTAACCATCTTAAACTTCTCTCTTTTATTCCATTTTCCTTTCTTCTGCATTAATTAGGTTACGAATTACTTCATTAGGGACTTCATCCTTTCTTGAGATCGTGGCTGTTTTCAGATTTAATCCTTTTCCAATGTGTTGTATTTATTGTTTATGCTTTCTTTTATAGTTCAAGTTTCGTATTAGAAAGGATTTCATTTCATTTAATGTACGTTAATTCGAAAAATGCTCCGAGAGAAATGTAATTGACTGTAATGAGATCTCACTTATGTAATTTAAAATGTTTTATATTAAGTGAATTTTTATGAACAAGTGTATGAATTTTTATTACATTCATTATTTTTTGTGCTTGTAGTTTTTCGTAGTTTTCTTACTGGTTGTGATACTAATTAAAATAAATTGTGTAAGAACTTTGTAATAATTATCGCTTTTATTATACAAATAAGTAGTAGTAAAGTCCTTTCACTCCTCCGGGAAGCATAGGGCCCTTGTGAAAACATGCCATCTTACTCTATTTTTAGCCATAGCTTTGACTTCATTCCAACGCCATCCAAGTTGTTCTGCTTCTCTTCTAACAGTGTTACTCCAGGTGACTCTAGGCCTACCAACTTTCCTGTTTGCCCCATGTGAAGTCCATTCAAAAGCTGTCCTAATGATATTAGCCTCTTCTCTCCGCAACACATGCCCAATCCATCTCCACTTCCTATACTTGATCTCTTTCCATATTTCTTGCTGATCAGTAATTTTAAGAAGATTTTTATTGAGATGGTCTTAGGCCACTATATTCCCATTATGATCCTCAGACATCTCCTCGTGAATACTTGTAAATACAAAAATAAGACATTACAAATATTCGTATCTCGAATTGTAAATCTCTTTGTAATCATCACAATGTGTACTCATTATCCAAAATAAATTTAAATAGAGTGCGTAAATCCTAATAGTTATTACTTAATGTTATTTCATATATTTGAAAATATTGTATGAAAAAGTGTAATTACATTATTTATAAAGAATTCTGTGTTTAATTTTAGTTATAACTTTCGTGTAATTCACAGTTTGGTTGTACAGAATGTGGCATTTAACATTTTCTGTTTCCAAAATGTCATAACACAGTTATTGTACAAAGAAATTAATGACACTGAATAATTTTAGGCACGTTAGACTCTTGAATTTGCAATACTGGTCTGACTTTCTGATTATAATGTCCTTGAGGTGTCCTCCATTAACGTCAATGCATTGCTGCAATCTCTCTCTTGTACACTAGCCACTAGGCTTCATAGAGTGTCTGGCGTAACGTCAATTTCTTGATGAATTGCATTTTTAAGGCTGTTTATCTCGGATAGTGTGTGAGCAGAAACTTTAGGCTTCAAGTCTTTCCTATTAAAAAAATGTGTGTAGTAGGTCGGGGAATCTGGAGAGCCATCGAAATTCCTCTAACCTATAGAAAATTCACACAGGGAAAACAGTATGCTGCATGTTCATTGAAATATTTGTCCTATGTGCTATGGCGCTGTTGAAACCACAATGTCTCCATGTTCCAGTTATGATGAGTCAACTCAGGCAGGAAGAAGGTCGTCAGCATACAGTTGTAATGTTTGGAGTTGATGGTCACTGAAGCACCGTTATCAGCCTTGAAAAAGTAAGGATTGATAATTCCCTGTGCTGCAATGGCACACCAAACAACGACCTTAGGACTTGCAGTGGATGCTTGTGGATTTGCAGGAGCCCAATAAGGAAAGTTCTTATTTACGGAGCTGTTGAGACAGAAAATTGCTTCGTCACTCAGGAAGTCATGGTGATTGAGATACAGCTGCATCATCTGTTGGCAACAATGGTCGTGCAAAGCTGTGTTCACAGCTGTTAATTCCTATGGAAATGCAAATTAGTGTGCAGAACTCTTCGCATGTTTCTGTCTTCCAGATTAAAAACTCAGGTATGCTAACATCACTTCACTGATCCAAGTGGACTCCTCTGCAGGGCCGTTCTCACATGCTCGACATTTTTTAGGTGACTGCACTGCTTTCTGATGAGCATAAGGTTTATCTTGAATTGATCCAGTGTCTCAGTGCACCCACTGCCTATTTTTTGTGATGGTCCAACTCTGTGTTCCTGATTATCACCAAATGTCTGTTGAAACTTGTGCTGGAGAGACACAGTCAACTAACTTGACAGATATTGTCCCATACAACAACACGCTGCTGCACAAACCAACATCCTGTTGATATGGTAACTAAATCCAAGACCCTCTAATTCCAATCACCAAGCTCAAAACTCCTTCCAACCACGCACACAGTGTCAGATGAAAAGAGGAAACGTTAAATGCTGCACTCTGTATATGTGTGTGTGTCTCTGCTTTTGTCTAATGTTTTGTGCTTTTGAAGTCAGTTACTTCATGTCTATCATTCTTCATATCAGCATATTCTCATTCTCTTCTACTGCATCCAGGAGACAAGAGTTCATCACAGAATGTGTAGTCATGTGAATTTAGTATCTAGTTTGTGGTGTTGGAATGAGGAAATATATGAAAAGAAACCTGTAGAAGCATTCTTTTTCTTATTCTCTGTCATTTCCTTCTGCAATCAATCATTGGGGTCACATTCTGAACTCAGTTCTATCCTGGGAGAGATGTTTTACTTTCAGTTAAATTCATAGAATCATAAAATATAAAAATATGATTAATATTATTTTTCTTAATCACATCCATTGACGGTGTTTTCTAGTTTCTAATTCCGAAAGTTGTAGAGTGGTTCACTTGCTGTAAAGTATGGAGATTAAATTCCCTATAGATAGGAGATGTACAGTAGATAAAAAAAATTCTGAGTAGATTTCATATGATTACTCCAGTTTTCACGAAACTGATAAGAGGTTAGATTGTCATTTCAGCTGTGAAAATTACGAAGAAACATTTTGAAGGCGCATTTTATTGCATTCCGATTAAATGTACTTCAGAGTGAGAAAATTACTTCATATGTCCACTGAAATCAGTGAAATTTAAATATCAAAAGTAATTATTTTAAAGGCTAAAATAGAATAAAATAACATTATGTATACTGGATGAATCTGGCATAAGAATGATGTTTGTGTATTTTAGTATTCTTTTGTCCCTAGTTGTCGAGTGATTATCACATTTTACTTTAGATCCAAGATTCAGAAGTGAAAATTTAGAATAGAATGTACATCTTGATTACATAACTTTTAACACTATATCAGTTCGGAATATGTATCATATGTCTTTCTCGTGTTAAATTCTATCGTACCTGGTTAACATGTTTCGGTCTGTTATTGACCTTCTTCAGAACAGGCTGTTGCTGGTCTTGGCGCCTTTTGTTTTGTTTCCTGTGAGGGTATATTTGTGTAGTGTAATGTGGAGTCAAAGAGTGTGTGTGTTCTGAAATTGAGTTGTGTATTGAGAATTTCATTTGGATGTATTTTTGTGTGTCTGTATATTTCGTATTGTTCTAGTGTGTTTAGTTTCTGGCTTTTTGGTTGGATGTGTAGAATTTCCATGTCTGTGTTGATGTCTCTGTAGGTGTGGTTAGCATTTGTGTTGTGTTCTGCATATGTGGAAGTGTTTTGTAATTTTGTTATGGCTGTGATGTGTTCTTTGTAACGTGTTTGAAATGATCTACCTGTCTGTCCTATGTAGAAGTTGTTGCAGGTGTTACATTTGAATTTGTACACGCCTGTGTGATTGTATTTGTTTGTTTGTGTTGAGATATTTTTGTAGAGTATTATTTGTTCTGTATGCGATGTTAAATTTAATTTCTTGAATGAGGTTGCAATCTTGTGTGTGTTCTTGTTTTCGTATGTTAGTGTGGTGTATTTTTTGTGTTCTTGTGTTTGTGTTGTATTCTTATGGTTTTTGTGATTATGTTTTGTCTTTCGTATTATGTTGTCTATTATGTTAGGGTTGTATCCGTTTTCTTGTGCTATGTATTTGATTGTGTTTAGCTCTTTGTAATAATGTTGGTTCATTGATATGTTGAGTAGTCTGTGTACCATTGTTCGGAATGCAGCTTGTTTGTGTTGTGTTGGGTGGTTGGATGTGTTGTGTATGTGTGTTGTTGTTGTTGTTGTTGTTGTTGTGGGTTTTCTGTAGACTTTGAATGTGTGTTTGTTGCCGACTTTTGTTATTGTGATGTCTAGGAAATTTATGGATTTGTTTCTTTCAGTTTCTAATGTGTAGTGTAGCTTTGGGTGTATTTTGTTTAAGTGTTGATGTAGGTTTTGGATCTGTCTTTTGTTTCCTTTGTATAGTATTAGTATGTCATCTACGTATCTGTGCCAATATATGATGATGTCTGCGTCTTTGTTGCTGTCTTTGTTTAGTATGTATGTCTGTTCTATGTGGTGTATGAATATTTCTGCTAGTATGCTGGAAATGGGTGATCCCATGGGTAGGCCTTCGGTTTGAGTGTAATATTTGTTATTGTATGTGAAGTAGTTTTGTTTTGTGATGTCTGTGATGTGGCTGATTTCTTTCATGTGTTCTTGTGGTGTGTTGTTGTTTTTGAGCATTTGTTCTAGTATCTGTAGTGTGTCTTTTATGAGTATGTTTGTGTATAGTTAGTTATGTCGAAAGTTGCTAATGTTGTACTGTGTGGGATATGTTTGTTTTTTATTTTATTCACTAGGTCTATGTTGTATTTTATTGTTATCTGTTTTTCGAATTTTATGTTGTTTCTTATGATTTTGTCCATGTATACAACCCCAACATAATAGACAACATAATACGAAAGCAAACCATAATCACAAAAAACATAAGAATACATACAAACACAAGAACACAAAAAATACATCACACTAACATACGAAAACAAAAACACACACAAGATTGTAACCTCGTTCAAAAAATTAAATTACAACATCGCATACAGAACAAATAATACTCTACAAAAACATCTCAACACACAAAAACACAAACAAACAAATACAATCACACAAGGCATATACAAAATCAAATGTAACACCTGCAACAACTTCTACATAGTACAGACAGGCAGATCATTTCAAACACGTTACAAAGAACACATCACAGCCATAACAAAATTACAAAACACTTCCACATATGCAGAACAATCACAAATGCTAACCACACCTACAGAGACATCAACACAGACATGGAAATTCTACACATCCAACCAAAAAGTCAGAAACTAAACACACTATAGTCGTGTCGCTATTATTTCCGGTGTGACTTCTCCCCTTTGCTTACGTCTTAGGAAGTGAAGGCTCTATAAAGTCTAGGTAGGTAGTATCTTTCGCCATTTTTGTTCTTTCATTGCCGAACTACCAGATGAGGAATCTATTTGCTTTACCGTTAAACATTATCATGTCGTAGCTCCTATGATAATAAATCAAAGGCACTGTAATTGAGCAAATAATTGAGTGGCAAATAACGTCCTCATGTGATTTCTGCAAACACCAACGAAAGAGCCAAAATGGCGGGTGATTATATTAAGTATTTATCGAGCCTTAGGAAATTCATTACATCATCAATAGCGAATGACAAGACGCACACGTTTAAATGTAGCCGACCTGCAACGTGATTGGCTGCCGGAAATAAGACCGACGGGACTATAGAACAATATGAAATATACAGACACACAAAAACACATCCAAATGAAATTCTCAACACATAACTCAATTTCAGAACACACACACTCTTTGACTCCACATTACACTACACAAACACATCCTCACAGGAAACAAAACAAAAGGCGCCAAGACCAGCAACAGCCAGTTCTGAAGAAGGTCAATAAAGACCGAAACATGTTAACCAGGTATGATAGAATTTAACACGAGAAAGACATATAATGCATATTCCGAAGAATAGAATGTTTTATTTTCGCTCAACCAGCCTTAATCAATACAATACATATTTAAATTACGAATATTTACACTACCGTACACTTAAAAGATTCTCCAGCAATATTCTTCAGTTAAGTTTTAACGACTAGTACAATTTAGCTGAAAGCAATGAATTTTTAAGGTCAATAAGAATTCTTATCATGATTTCCTTTGGAGAGGAACTACAGCCAAGAAGTGTATGTCGTAGATTTATGGCATATGAAAAGTTTTGTCTCTTTAGAGACGGCTTCAGGCAAAATTAACCATCATTTCTCAACCATGTGAAAATTAATTTCTGCTTTAACCTGTTTTGTATACAGAGGGAAAGTTCTTGCTGTGTGTTTTTAAAACTTCCATAGTCATCTTTTGACGTTGTCCTGAATTCTTTGAAGTCCATTATATCCTGCCTGCTGCTGTATGTCTGTGGAGACAGTAGGCCCTGCAATCAACCAACTTACATTTAGTGCTTATTGTTCTAGAGACTTAATTTTCCTGGTATATAAAACACTATTAACTAAGATAATATGTATTACTGTTTCAGGTTCCTTCTTACAAGATAGATAAAGTTAAGAAGAAACAAGGAGTCGTCAAGATATCTAAAGACGTTAAAAAAATAGTGACTGATGGTTGTGTGGGAGCAATGTTTCCAGACAGCTCTAAAGATGAATCTCGAAGTGTTGCAGTATCATCTTCAGAACCTCCAAAGAAACAGCATAAATTAGAGGAAGAACCTGAACAGAGTACCAGTGGGTTGCCAGGCTCTTCAGTACCTGACAAATTACGTGCTACTGAGGAAAGGAAATCTGTAGACGAGAATTTAGTTGAGAAAGTAGAAGTAGTGAATGTTGATTGTGACCCAACTGCCTTAACTTTCTCAAGAACTGATGACCCTCCTACAGACCCATTGTCAACTGAAAATAATGGTTTGAGAGTGAAAACACAAGCATATCTTACAAACAATACATGTGGCGTATTTCCACAATCATTTAATGAAATAGGAGATAATAAAGTGAATCCACCTGCATTCTGGGAAAGAAATAGGCCACAAACAGAATCTTTGCCATTTCCAAATGTTAGTGGGGGAGGAATAAGAATGCCGACATATTCTGAAAATCTTGAACCTAGATTAGACAATAGACAGCTAGCTTTCTCTAGTAATTCATTAGCTTATTCTAGGGATAACAGACCTGGGATAAGTCCACCAACATATTCAGGAGTTATCAGGCCACACTTGAATAACACATCTGGAATGAATCCACCACTTTTCCCTGGTCCTTCAATTAATCCTTCAACATATCCTGGACACAGTGATTCTGGAATAAATACACAATCTTACTCAGGAAATAATAGGCATGAAATAAGTTCATTGTCTTATTCTGGGTATGATAGGCAAGTCTGCTCTGGAAGTAACCAGACGACATTAAATTCGTTAGCTTACATTGCCAATAATAGATCTGTACTATCGCCAATATATTATGGGGATAATGGGCATGGGTTAACACCTCAAACCTTCTCTGGTAGTAACACAACCCGGGTAAATACTCCATCATATTCAGGGAATAATGGACCGGGAATAACCTCACAAACATATTCAGGTAGTAATGAATCTGGTGTAAATACTCTTGCATATTCTGGTAACAGTGGACATGCAATTAATTCATCAACATATTGTGGGAACAAAGGACGAGGAATAAATACTCTAACTTATACAGGTAGTAGTGGTGTTGGGATGAATTCACAGACATATGCACAGGGCAGTGGATCTTCGTATTCTGGAGACAGTGTGCTTGGAATGAACTCTCATGCTTTCCGTGCAAATAGTAGACCTGCTGTTGACCCCAGTAACTACTCTGCGAACAGTGGAACCACTATGAGCTCACCAGGCTATGCTGTAAGCAGCGGGTCTGCAGTAAACACGTCGGGTTACTCCAGCAGTAGTGGGTCTGGAATAAATTCAGTCACCAGAGAAATTGGATATACAGGGAACAGCTCGTTTACTGGAAATGAAATGACGCAGCAGTACCAAGTTTTGCAGAACTATTGTGCAAATGGCGATTCCGGGATTGATAACACGTAAGTAAAGTCTACTGAATACTTGTTCGATTCATAATTCTTTGGGCAGTTCCATTGAAACAGTTATTGAATAGATAATTAAAAAATATTAAGTATTATATAGAGTGACTCACGAAGATCGTGCAATACTTTTATTTTTATTTTAGTAGGTTATTGTCCGATGCTTTATCAACATCTTAGGTTATTTAGCATCTGAATGAGATGAAGGTGATAATGCCAGTGAAATGAGTCCGGGGTCCAGCACCGAAAGTTACCCAGCATTTGCTCATATTGGATTGAGGGAAAACCCCGGAAAAAACCTCAACCTGGTAACTTGCCCCAACCGGGAATCGAACCTGGGCCACCTGGTTTCGCGGCCAGACCGCTAACCATTACTCCACAGGTGTGGACTCGTGCAATATTCTAGGAGTTCATTCCTGATATCATTGTAAAGAAAAAAGTTCATATACATGTTTCCAATTTTGAATAGTTTTATAAATAGTGACGATTCATGCTTCTGTAACACAGGTTCTTGTGAACTTCACTCGAATGTTTAGAATCATACAGTGTTGAATTCAGACTTTTTCCCCTGGAGAGGATTTATACTATACCGGGAGGGGGGAAGAGTTAGAACCAACATAAAAGAAACTATAATTCAGATGCAAAACGAGCTTTCAAGTATAACTCGATTTGCATAATACACGTCACTGTTCGTTAACAGAAAACCACAATTTAAGTCACACAGAGTTTGTGTGCACTCAATGTTGGTTGCTTGACGGTTATCAGCCCACTTTGAGGTCTGTGGATATAGAGGGAAAAATTGGATTGGTGTCTGGTAGAGTTCCTGGGTAGCTCAGCTGTAGAGTGTTGGTATGTTTAACCAAAGGTCCCGGGTTTGATACCCGGCCCTGGAACAATTTTTCCCTCGAAATTAGTCAATAATTCAGATCTTACCTAGCAACATCAGAGGCAGTCTATGTAAAAGGGAACCTAGAAAAATGAGATCAATTAAAGAAATAATGTCTTCATTCACTTAGAGTTGTTTCAAATAGTACTAAATGTTAGTACAGACATTAACTTAAAATGTTAATACTATTACTTAAAACATGATGAATATGAATAAGTAACTATCCTTCTGTGTTAAATTGTATATAAACCGGTGTTAAGTGTTCTTTTGTGTAAATTATATTAAGTTAAGTTCCAACAGACATCACATTCACTATAGTACTCACTTTTGATGGCATTCTTAGGTTTCAGTGCTTGCATTTCCTAACCTTATTCATCAGTGAGTGAGAAGACATATCTTCACTGCACCTTCAAAACCTGCTACGTGTTTTTAAAAAGATTTTGCAAGAGAAAGAAACAAGCATTGTCACTTTTAATTCCTTTGATTTTCAAAGCTGCTTTCTACTGGGTGTTCATTTCAAAGTATGTCATGACGTCACTGTTGTGAGTCAGCGATTTGAAGTGAGTTTAAGCTTTTATGTCACAGAAGTTGCCTATTAATCAAGGCGTTCAATCTGAACTTGAGAACATGTATGGTATAACTTGAAAGTCGTATCAACAGATGGCTGTCTGTAAAGTCTGTGTGCTATCATAACCTCTTTCGAACTGTGTTTTGCGTGGGCAAGTTATACGCAGGGTATTTGTTATCATCGGTTGTGTACGGCAACATTCCACGATAAAAATCAAATGCTCCATGTCCATGTTGACCGTCCAAGTTAATGTCAACAAATACGTAAGTAATCGTCTTAACCCTTTCCCATATCCCGACAGTAAAAAAAAAAACTCACCTTTACTGAGTTTCCAAACAGTTTACATTCCTGCCACTACAGGCGTTACCATACGTATCGGTAAGTACTCTTCAGAATGAACGCCGTACTTGCTAGGCAACTTCTCTGGCATATAGGTAATATGCCTCTGTGGAAGTGTAGGAAGATTGAATTCTCTATGCTCATCGACTAGCCACATGACGGCATACAGCGAGCCATGACACATTTTGAACTGAACACGCAGTATATAATTTCATAATTTTTCTTGTAATTATTGAAATTTTACTGAAAGTTGCTTTGAGAACTAAGGAAGTTAAAAGTGACAATGCTTTTTTTCTTCCTCGTGCAAAATCTTTTTAAAAACACAGCGATGATATTCTTCTTCTTTTCCTCCATCTCACCTGCCTGCTTCTCCTGTTCTTTCTCATCATTGTTGTTATTATTGTTATCATCATCATCTTCTGTACTGTCTATTATAATTGGAGCTTTGCCCTGTTACACAGAAATAAACAAACAAACATCTTTATATTTTCTTTATCATTACCATGCCTTAGCTTGAGAATCATGTCTTGCATGCTTCTCAGGTTCTACAGTAGTTTAATCTTACAAAATGTTTTAAAAATGAAATCTTTTGTGAAATAGCCTATTATTTATGTTGTAACAGGAGCTGTCAAGACACCTGGAGCAATGACTACATTACCCTGAATAGTCTTCCAACTAATGGTTATCAACTGGCAGATTGCACGCAAGACTTCTCATTCATGTTCACGTGCCAGGTCTGTGGGAACATGGTGACTGTTGCAGACGAGCTCGTCAAACATTGGAGACAGCATAACGGTGTCGATTCGCTTACATGCACGGCCTGTTACGTGTCTTTCACAGACGTCCTCTTTCTGCAGGCACATTGGAAAGCAATTCATATGGGAGGTGTGTGTTCTGATTCAGGGGTAGTGTTGAGAAATGATCAGAAGATAGCACCTCAACTTGTTTGTGAGGCTTGTGGCTTTGCATTTTCTCAGTTCACTTCACTAGAACAACACGTGATGTCCACTCACGTTAACCATAGAGATAGTGTGTCCTGGAGATCTAGTAACATGGGAGACGCGTTGTATGGTATTGGAAACACAAATAATGTGATCAGTAATAAAAATCCTCAGAGTGTTCCCATTATGAACAATCATGCCTTAACAAAGCAGACAACATTACAAAATAGCATTGTAAGGAGTGATGATCAAGATCATTCAATTATTCAACTAGAAAACAGCATGCATTCCATGATCAAACAGTCAACAGTAGTTAATGCTACAGAATCAGACGACGAGATGAGTGATGATGGGTCAAGGCATGGCATGAATATTGAAACTCTTGAGAGTTCTTCAGGAATGCAAACTAACACCATGAAGTCTGAAGCTGATGATGTTGAAGAGGATTCCTCATTGGCAGATAGTGAGAATCAGAATGGGAAACTGTTGAAGTGTAACATCTGTGGAAGTAAATCGTATGGTGTGAATGAACTGATGAAACACTGGAGAATTCATATAGGAGCAAACTCCATGACCTGTACTCTCTGCAAAAAGACATTTTCTGACTTACCTTTTCTCCAGGCTCATTGGAGAAGATCACACATGCAAGGCAATTCAGTTCCAAATTCGGTAAGCAGGAGTCATTTATTGCAAAATGAACCGTCATATTTATGTGAAACTTGTGGCTATGCTTTTAGTGACTTGCTGCTGCTTGAACAGCATTTAATATCAACGCATGTTGTCCCTGGATCCACTGACGGCCCGCCTATGAGGACTTTAGTGGAAACTAGACATAAACAACTTGGTAGTGTCAATAAAATTAGGTCTTTCAATTGTGCATCTCCTAAAATTCAATTATTAGATCAAGGAACTAAGGAAGCAAGTGATAAACAAAAAGAAGTGAGTGTAAAAACGAAATGTGTTAGCTTAGGTGTAAAACGGACTAAAAATCGAGATGGTTGCTTGGTTTGTGGAGAGACCTCGCAAGACATGATAAAACATTTGGTGACACACACGGGAGTTTTGTCGTTGCAGTGTTGCCTGTGTGGAAAGGATTTTGTAGATGTACCATTTTTGCAAGCACATTGGAGAGCTACTCACATGAATGGTGAGGTTCGTCATACCAATAATGGTATTTACGTAGGAAGTTACAAAGAAAATATTAGTGGTAAGGAAAAACTGCTTTGTGAAACGTGTGGTTGTTACGTGCCTAAATTTTCTGCCTTAGAGAAACATATAATATTGGCTCATACTGTTATAAGACCACCATACGAATGTAAGTGCGATGATGTGTTTGCATCCGAGGATGAACTAAAAACACACATATCAACTTGTAATTGGTGAGTCAAGTTCCTACAAATTTCACCTCTGTACATATAGATAAGGAGTAAATATTTTATGGAATAAAAGGTCAAATGGAACAGTGTATTTAACACACCTATTTTGTAAATAATAGTAATTATACAAGGTATCACTGCCAAAAAAAAAAAGAGGAGTAACAAAACTGATAACTGAGTACCTGTCTTCTGTCTCTTAGATTTATTGCTTTACATTGTTTAATGAACAATTGAGCATAATTACCATTGACCTATGCAGGACAATGCATATTT
Source organism: Periplaneta americana (assembly GCF_040183065.1). Lineage (NCBI taxonomy): Eukaryota > Metazoa > Arthropoda > Insecta > Blattodea > Blattidae > Periplaneta > Periplaneta americana. The sequence continues at coordinate 104,572,914 of NC_091131.1, read as the reverse complement.
TATTGGTTTGTATGAAGCTTACTCAAGTGTTGATTAAATTGTTTCATTTATATAGGAGTTGACATCCTATGCGTAATGTTTTCCATCCATATGAGTTCATATTTTATGTCATATTTGTAGGAAAATAAATAGCTTGAAAATGATTGGAGTGACATAATTTGACTTCATTGTCCTCAGTGATCTAGTGGTTAACTGGTACCAGAGTGCTGCATTGGAGTTAAATCGCTCGCTTGAACTCGGTCGAATGTCGTACCCTTAAGTGAGGTAAGATCAGTCGTGATGCGCTCGTAATAAATAGAAGCACGGTACAAGGTCATCTCACCGACATGTCTTATCTTGTATGGAAGGCGACAGATAAGATACAGATATGTTTTGCTCACACGATAAAAGTAAGGCTTTATTTTCTGCATTTATGACAAATGTTTAGTGGAACAGTCTAATGGAACGTACCAAAACAGGAACATGAAGTTATAAATAAAATAATGTGAAAAACTTCGATATACAGTTATTATTGCTAATTAATAATTATTCAATATTTGATTTACCACATATATAATATGATAGGTCCATATATAGTGTTCCGCCTATATACTGCGACAATTTATAAACGTTTTACAAAATATTATTGATATAGCAGTAGATTAATAACAATATTAGTACAGAGATAACGTCACAGAAAATATAACAAAACGAATAATCATGCTGCACAACTGTTACAGACGCAAAGATTGATGCACTAATTATTAGAGATTATTATTATTACTAGAAAACTTGATACGGTTCTTGCATTATCGTGATTGTGTTCTCCGTTTATAATAATTACATTTACATCCAATAACATCTATCAGATGTGGCAAAAACAAAATAACTCCTGTGTGGGGGGAAAAAAAAACATTTACCTACAACATTTATATTACATTTTAAAGCAAGTTTTGTAGTTGTACTATGGAGAGGTTAGTTAAACACTGCAAAGTTTTGAAATGATAAACATCTATGATGTTACTACACAGTTCATCACTGTAACAAGAATGAATGTCTAACGCTCGGCTTACACTGTTTGAGGATTTATCGCTCGCGACAATTTTACCCATCATGCATGTGCGCTACCTATCGGATTATGCTATGAACTACTTGACGCTCGAGCGAAAACGTCCGATGCAGACCTCTGACTGGTACCGTAGATGTAATGTTCACAGTTTCCAATCTTGGAGAGAGCAAAGGATTTGTATAGGCAATAAAATCATTAATATCCCTTCCTTTGAAAGGGAACTAAAGTCAAAACCCAAGTCATAGATTTAGGGTGTATAAAAGAATCTTGCACCTGAATGAGACACCATCAAGCAAAATTATCATTACCATTTTCACACCTAAGTTTCTTTCTTTACAGACAGATGTCTCTGCAGGACTTTTGACATTGCTGTAGTATTGGATACTCTAATTACTTATACAGGGCTACTACAAAAGAATCATTCATTTTCAAACTGCTATATTTTCCAAAGTATTACTCGTACAACAATTAGTGATATATCAAAAGAACCATACACACAACACATTTATTCTCACATTCTACAAATGTTCTATGTGTGCCCCTCGGGTGACACGACATACATCCAGGCGGTAGTCCAGTTCGTTCCACACATTGTGTAGCGTCCTTTCAATGGCCATTACTGCATTATTGATGCGCTCCCTCAGCTGTACCAGTGTTTGTGGCAGTGGAGGTACGTAGACGCGGTCCTTAATGTACCTCCAAAGGTAGAAGTCACATGGCGTTAGGTCGGTGACCTAGGGGGCCTAGGGAACAGAGCTTGGTCATCTGCACCAACACGCCCTTGAATTGCTTATACCACTGCAAAATATTCTGTTTACATGGCAGTTCGTGTCCATATTTTCGTCTGAATGCACGTTGCACTGTTATAACAGACGTACATCTCGCATATTCCAACACACAAAAACTCTTTTCTTATTTTGTCACCATTTTGTGCAGGCACTACACTCGTGTTGCCAACTGGTGTACACAATGCAAACCAGGTGCGTTTCCGATTCTTTTGATGTATCACTCATTGTTGTACAAGTAATACTTTGGAGAATATAGCAGTTTGAAAACGAATGATTCGTTTGTAGTAGCCCTGTATATAAAAATAGTATCATAACATTGTTACAAAGGTTCTGACTTCTGCATTTCGTTAAAGTGTGGAAAATTGGATCATGGTGTTATGAATCTTTCGTTATAAAATGAGTTAGGCTGAAGTGTTTTAGGACTACCTAACCTACCACTAGATTTAATCTAATCAATTGTATTCTGTACTATCCTTGATCACATATGGAATCATGTTGCAATGGCAACATATAAAAGAGAACAACCACTAGGATCTCCACTGTCGAAAATGAATTTTTTGGTAACGAGCACTAGATGGAAGTACTATTGCAAACTATTACTCCATGCAATTTCATCAGGGTTATAACGTAACTTCTTTTGCAGTTGCTAGATGGGAGCATAGTGAAATTGATAAAAAATTGTCTCGAAAGTGCATTAGGCTAGTCAATGTGTTATATGTGATCAGGGATACTGCTCATTACAATAACAATGCTCCAGAAGCACATAATTCGAGAATTAAGGACCTCCACCACCCGTCCTGACTACCTGCCATTACCTGGACCTTTTCCCATATGAGCATTTAGTCAGTTTGCTGTTTCCTCTCTCAGGCTTAGTTACCATGTTCCTCTCAGTTGTCCTCATCTTCAGGTTTCATGTAGATATCTCTCTTTTTGGAATGTGTGTACAAGCCAGCTTCATTTCTCCCCCGAATCTCCAGTCCACAGGCCATTGGTGGTACCACCAATGAAGTTGCACCTTAGATATGCAGTTATTTGGCCAACAAATACGTAGAATATTCTACAAGCATCAGTTGACAGAAGTCTGAAGCATCCTATTTTATAATATCCGACAATATCAATGATGTTTATGCTCGACCATGCCGAACTGTAGTAATTATACACCTGGTAGCAGCCCTTTAATGGACCTCATTAAAGTAATAATAATAATAATAATAATAATAATAATAATAATAAAAATAATGGCTTTATTTAACCTGGCAGAGTTAAGGCTGTAAGGCCTTCTCTTACACTCAACCAGGATTAAAACTTGCTTACACAGTTGAACATAAAACTGTACTAAAAGTACACCTATTCATTAAAGTTCAGGTGTTCCACCAATCAGAACACACCATTGTAGCAATATGAAAGCGCAAGTATCAATTATTCTCGGATATGCAATTGAAAGACAACTAGCGAAATGTCATGGAGGCTGGAAATCCAATACTGTCGCAGAAGGTTATGGTCTGTTACTATAATAATTAGCGTTAATTGTAAATAATATTCAGATAAATTCAATGTGTCATCTCGTTTTTCAATGTCTAAATCAATTTCAAGGTTATATCAAGATTAATCTTTATTTTACTCTCTAGATTATATCAAGGTCAATGACATTTGTTCTTCGGAAAAAATCAATACTTTCGCGTCTGCGCACATCTCACAATTTACGAGATATTGCACAAGGTCAGTTCCGCTCCCCAGTCAGATAAGAATAACATGAATACTTACGAATAATTTCAAGTTAGAAATATGGTCGAGCATAAAAAGTCGTATGAAACTTGCCTATAATGGTAATTAAGACGCTCGTTTCATAAACATCCTCGTGTCTTAATTACTACCATTATAGGCTCGTTGCATAATGTACTATTATGTTGAAAATTTGCAATTTGGCCTTAATGCTTATCTGGTTGTATTGTCATATTGAGTCCCATGCTCTGGTGTCGTGGTCTAAAGCATCCTGCCTAGGGCTCGTGTTACAGAATGCGCGCTGCTTCGAGTCCCTATAGGGGAAGAAATTTTCTCATGAAATTTCAGCCAATGTATGGGACCAGTGTCCACCCAGCATCGTGATGCACTTTGGGAGCTATGATAGGTAGCGAAAATCCGGTTTCGCAAACCAGCTATAACGACTGGGGGGGATCATCGTGCTAACCACATGATACCTCCATTCTGGTTGGATGATTGTCCACCTCTGCTTCAGCATGTGGACATGAGGCCAGCAGATGACTGGTCGGTCTTGGCCCTTCATGGGCTGTAGCGCCACGGATTTACTTTTTTTTTTACTAATGTATTGAATGGAGACACGCAAAGGCTCTTCTTACCTTGGTTATTCTAATGGTTACATCTGTCCAGGCCCCGTACAACCATTTTAGATAACGGCTTCTACTTCCTTGAGTTATTTGTCTTTTCACATGGGTTTTATTGAAATGAGTGTAGTTGAGATTTAGTCAGTACATCTCTGTGGAGTGTTGTGTAATGGTTTCCAGATACATTATAAAGAGTAGCATAAATATTGGATACCGGTACTGTCAAAGTACTTACCAAGGTAACAGAAGTGTTCAAAAAGGCTGTTGGGCTTGTATGCATTCCTGACGTAGTTGTAGTTGCCTTTCTCCTACAAATGACCTTGCTCTGCGTTAGGAAGTAACTTTTTCCTCTCTCTTGGTAAATGTACATTCAGGAAAGTCTTCAACAGTGGATCTTTTTTTGAAGGTCCATCCACTATTCATTTCCAGATATCCTGCAGTCCGTTGGCTTATTGCGTTCGTCTTCGTATTTTACACTTTGTTTTCAGTTTTGCCAGGCAAATGCATCCATGATTTCACTGTTATTGTACTGCAGTCTCAGTTGATATGTTGGTCCCTAGAGACATCTGTCCACAAAGTTGGCAACTTAACAGAATGAGAACAGCTAACCTATAATATTTTCATGATTCATGTCAGACAAGGACAGTGTATTTTACATGTGTTTTGTAGGTGCACCAGCAGCATGGATTGCAGTTTCCCACATAGGTTCATATCTTGGCAAAGCTGAAGAGGAATATTTGGTGGCCAAAGATAACTTCGATAGGCACATTTTCTTCTGTTTCCTTTGCTGTCACTCCAGTTTTATATCATTCACATGATGCATAAAAAGACTTAATTGAGCAAAGTTGTATTGCCACTGTAATTTGTAATTACATAAGTGATTAGTAGTTATTTTGCTTTCATGTATGTGGTTTAAATATAATTTAATGGACATATTTTCATTTTGTGCATTAGGTATGTTTTAGCAGATAGGGTGCTGTTGCATCTGGTTGTAGTAGTAATAGATTTGATCACTTCTGTGTATGGTCCGTTGCATCTTGGTTTCCCCTAGTGCTGTCATCTGTAAAGACTTGTGGCTGGGCTGTCTTATCTATTTCCTGCAAACATTTGCTATTCGGAAATGAACATCTACATAATATATCTGTTTAAAATAACTTAAAGAAAAGGGCCCCGTTAAGTAACTGTCAACGTGATTTCGCCCCTTTCGATGATCCTGCGACATAACACTCAGACAGACATTAGCACAGTAGTAGGTATGCAGAAAGGAAATAGGTACGAATTGAACCCTACACGGATAAATAAGTATCCTCATTTTCGGTAGCAAACACTAAGCAGCTCTGATATAAGAGGTGCCAGACTATCTCTAACACCCTTTCCCCCAAATTAGCATGTTCTTTCTGTCTCATATATCTTTCTTTTCTTATTGCTTCACATTCATTATAATGTATTAAATTATTGTTTTTAATACATGCCATGATGCCATTTGTTCCTGCTCTTAAAAACTCTATTCTGTTATTGGTGCTATTGCGAAATTGTGTTTTATACAAGCATGTTTTTTTTCTTATTATTTAGTAGGGTGAATTGAACACCATCTGAGTTCTTTTCAAGCTTGTTTGTTGTTCGCATCAGTGTGTTTATTTTGTGAGTGGAGTCAACATGTCGAATGTTGCTTAGATTTGCTTTGTACATATAAGCGTGATATGAATTATTTTCAAGCTTATTTGTAGTATAGTTCAATCAGGCGCGGCTCTTTAAGGCTGTAGCAAGTTTGCGCTACACCTAAAAAATTTACGGATATTTTGGTTTAAAATACAAGTTAAAAGTACACGATTGGTATGATCAGCTATAGTAAGTTTCTCATCCAACTATAATCGTTTGTAGGAGCCTCATCGTTGACTTGCCAAAGTAAACGACTGTATTTAGGAGACTGGCTTTATCTTGGGCATCTCTTCGAGGCGAGGGGATGAGAGGGATGTTGTCCAGTGTGGATTTTAAGTTGTTGATAAACGAACAGGGAGGTAAACGAGCTTTGAAAATGGAAACAGATGGAAGTAGCTCACAGAGTTACTGAAGAGTGACAATGAATGAGTCACAGAAATGCCCGCCCTTCGACTGCAGTTTGGCGCGAAAACAAGTTTTTCTTAGGGTAGAGGGTGAGCTTGTATTTATTGGTGTTTTTGCTTTCCGTTTCACAGCAGTTACTTGAGTCGAGTTGGTTGAGAGGACGTGGTGGCGCGTAAGAAACTGTTTTAATAAATTGTGTTTGTGTTATTCTACTATATTAAATAGACTCTAGTTAAGACGAATACAATTCAGTCTTTAATAGAACATCCATTTTCATTGCGCAACTTAGAAGACAAATGTGAGATTAAGCGTTGTGGTAGATCGCCTCCGAACCTTGAAATTTCGCAGTGCGTTAAAACCAAAACCGGGTCGTTTAACAGAAAATTCAATTCTGACGCGTACGAGAAGTTTCAGTGGTTATGTGACTGAAGTGTTCTGTTTTCCTTGTGTTTTGTTCGGAGGAGAAGAGGCGTGGACAAAGGTTGGTGACATCCAGCATCTCCAGGATCGCTCTAAAAACACGAAGGCTCACAAGAAAAATGGCCTGAAGTTAGCCATGTTCGGCAATGCCAGTATAGCATAGCAAGTGGATAACGTCTATAGACGTTCCATAGAATCCCACAATGAACAAGTGACCCAAAACAGATACGTGCTTAATATAATAATTAACTGTATACGGTTTTGTGGCGCTTTTGAGCTAGCCTTAAGAGGTCACGATGGGTCCGATATGCCGGATAATCCCGGAATATTTCGGGGACTCGTAAATTTCAGTGCCGAGTTGGATAGTGCCATGAAAGCAACTGTATTTAAAGGCACTTCCAAAACAATACAGAACGAACTTCTGCAATGCATGCTAGAAGTTTGTCAAGAAGAGATTTTTAAAGAGTTGCAAGAATCTGATTTCCTGGCCGTCATTGCTGACGAAACTAGAGATGTGTCATCGAAATATCAGATGGTTATTATATTCAGATATTTGGTAAATTCAAAATCACTTGAAAGATTCTGGAAATGTGTTAACCCTGAAGGCCAAAATGCTGCATCATTAGCTACATGTATTACTGAAGAGCTTGATCTTCATTTTGAGAGCTATCCTGAAAAAGTGATAGCACAAACATACGATGGTGCCTCTGTCATGGCTGGTTCCAAAAGTGGGATTCAAGCTATCATAAAGGAGAAGTATGCTTCAGCTCAGTAGGCTAAATCCACTGCCATGCACATCAATTGAATCTAATCATGCTACATGCTGCTTCAATTAATAGAAATGTTACGGTATTTTTTGTTAATTTGCAAGGCATATGTACTTTCTTCTCCAACTCTCCACAGAGAATGGCTATTTTAAACGAAGTTGTGGATAAAAGACTTCCAGATCTGTGAACACAGTATATGAGTACAGACTTGAATTACTAGAATGTATAGAAGTTATTGAAACAGGAGATCGGATAACTAACGATAAGACAATTCTTCTAGCTTCTGGCTACAAGGGTGTATTGTCTGAGGAAACTTTCATTCATTAGTTATCCTTTCTTCATAAAATCATGCCTCGTGTGGACATATTATTCAATCAACTTCAAACATGAGACACTAATCCAAATTTAGTTGAAACTCATATTCAGGCATTTGAAAGAAAAATTAAAAAAAATCGAGAGAATATCTGTACAGAAAGTTACGGTGAAGAGATGACAAAAAGAAGAGTCGAGTCTCTTGTTGAGACAAAGAAACACATGAAATTTGTAATGTAATCCTCAGGGAAATAAAGGACAGGTTTAGTTTCAAGGGGCATCTAGGAGCATCAACTTTGTTTAGGCCAGATAAATTAGAAGATTTCCACAATGTTTTCCCAGAAGAGTCTCTTTGTAGTGTCATTAGAGAATATCCGTTCATAAATGAAAGGAATATTGTTATTTATGGCACTGACGAATTCAGAAAGATTTCAGGCTGTCTCTCCAATGGAATTTTTCAGAGACAATTTATGTTCAACTTTCGGCGAGTGTACAGAATTACTAGAAATTTTATTAACGATCCCTATGACGACTTCAGTGGCTGAAAGGTGTTTTCCTACTCTCAGAAGAGTAAAAACATTTCTGAGGAGCACAATGTCTGAAAATCGATTGTTGGCCCTTGCAATGCTGTCAATAGAACGTCACTTCATCTTGAGCATTATTGACTTCAATCAGCGGGTCATCGAGAAGTTCGCGAGGAGTAAGGAGAGACGAGCCAGTTTTCTACATAAATAGCTGAGTTTTTGCAAATTATTACGACTGTAGCATGGTAGGCCTAATATTTTGTAGTAAGAAAGTAAACGGACAAAATGTTGAAGCACCAGCCGCCACTGAGTTCAATTTAATTGTTAGTGTAAGCAGAACACGTGAATTTGCTTTGGAGTGTTTGTATTCTGTTTATGTGAGCTTATTTTGTTAGCATGAGCAAAATACTAATATTGTTTACAAGTTTGCTGTTTGGCGGGTGTTTGCATATGTTTTTTTTGACGTAAAATGAACATTTGATTTAGTCGAAAGTGTGCTGTTTATATTAGGACATGTGAGCTTGAACCCAAGGTATGAATTATTCTGAAGCATTTGCTTGAAATTTGTGTTAAATTTATTACGCGAACTGAACATGTGCATTATTCTCAACCTTGCTTTTTATCAGTAATTTGTTGGCATGAACTGAAATTGTGAATTGTTTTCAACCATGTTTGCTTTTTACATTAGTTTATTTACTAGCCTCAAATGGGCAGCATACAAATTGTTACAAGCGTTATTTTTTTTTTAGTGTGAAGAAAACATTTGAATTAATTTCAACTGTGCATACCGTTTACATCAGTTTGTTATCTTAAACTGAATATGTATGAATTGTTTCAAGCATTGTTTGTTAGCGTGAACAGAACATGTGATTTTTTTTTCAACTGTTTGCTTTGCATCTGTTTATTATTGAGAACTGATCACGTGAATTGTTTCAAGCGTTATTTGTTAGCGTGAACTGATCACGTGAATTGCTTCAATCATTATATCGCACCCCTGGTGGAAGACTGCCACAAGTAAAAAAACATTAATTTTGAGTTATTTTGCGCATATAAATGCCTGTGATCAAGCCCGTGTCTTGTAAAAAAACCACAACTCGAAACGTATTCTACTGCACGTAATTTAGTTTTTTTCTCATAGAATTTTTACAACTCAAATAGTAGAAGACTGCAACATCTCAGTTGTGGCAGTTTTACGTAAAACAGCCACATCTCGAGATATGGCAGTGTTCTTAGCCGACAGTGGCAGACATGTGTTGCTGCTCAAATCAGCTGTTTACACGTGCTGTGATCGTTGCATACAAGTGTAGGTAGGTAATTTGATTAAAAATGTCCTCAAGAGGTGCTGTGATGGTTTCATCGACACTTGAAAGAATAAACGTTGCAAGAAGGAGCGATGGAAGCGTGGAAAGTAGTGGAAAACTGAAAGAACCTGGAGTTGAAGTAAGTGAATGTGAAATATTGATTATGTTTGGTGTAAATTCGGAATATATTTTGCTGTAAAATAGTGTTAATAAATACTTTTTACTCTATATTTTGGCATTACTAACTAAAAAAAAAAGTTACGTTATATCATATTAAAAACTTAAAAAACTAATTAATTTCAGGTTATCGATCATAGATGCCACAGTCCAACTAGGCCAATACTTAGAGATGTATTACAGGAAATAGAGTACTAGGTCATGGTCGTTCCAGACATGAGGAGGCAAGCAAAGCGACACTTCCCTTTTACCTTTGGGGGGGTATTTCTTTTATAAAAGTTATTTCTATGCACAATAATAAATCCAGAACAGATTCCACTACACTATCAGAAATTTTATCAAATGTGTCTTCAGCATGGTCCAGTGGTAGGCTTACGAAAGGTACCTATGACCATTAGCTTCCGTCATTTCGTACTTTGTCATTTTCCTTATAGTTGTAATCAGCCTTTAGAGCCAGCTAAACAATATACGAGAGATGTCTGGCAAAAATGGAAGAGACAGTCCTTAATGTCTGCATTGGAAAACTATGTGCAAGTCTTATAGACTATAGTAGAAGGAACACTTACATTTCATCGCAAATATTGAGATCCTGTTGTCTTCAACTCCTGAATCATATTGGAAGAATTGCTCGCCGAGTAGAGTTTTGTTATATGACTCTTCTAAAGAGCCTTCTTTTAAAAAGCGAGGCATTACTGGACGATGTCTGTTCTGTTGTCTATTCACCATGCTTAATAAAGCTTGTGTCTCTGGAAGAAAGACTTGTGTAGCCTCGTCTTGTACATTATGAATTTCTTCACGAATTATTGAATTTTCATTTGGCTGATCCTGTCCTTCGTTTTAATCCTTGGATTTCAGAGGGCAGAGTTTCATGCTCATGTCGCCCAACTTTATAAATGGTTATTGCTTCCTCAACATTCACATTGACATTAGAACTATCTCGCTTTATACATTTTCAACAAATTCTGGTTTCATTCTCGGTTCTAGAATGTTAATGATAGAGTTTACTATCATGAACAAGAATTTCTTTCCTTTTTTTAAGGAATACCTAATATATAGGCCTATACCGGTCATTTGAAAACTTGAGTAGAGAATTGTTTTATTTCTATGCTTATTTCCATGGAAACTTTCCTATAATGGGATCATTATAATGTAAACTAAGAGAACAGAAGGAACTATGACATCTTGTGACATAAGATGTAATGTGGACAATTAATTCTTATGGAGATAATGTACGTGGACAATGAAAGCCATTGGACATAATGTAGCCTATATGAACCAAAGTTTCTTGTAGACACGTTCCTTTGTGGACGTTATACTGAGTGGACAGACATTCCGGACATGACGTTTATGGACACGGTTCTTTGAATTAATTGAAAATGGATATTAAATCAGTAGACCTATCATCCTGGAACCTCGACTACAAATACAGCTGACTTGAGATATATTAACTCTTAAAATTTAATGTAATATACTCACATCATCCTTGAATATGTGCATTGCAGTGAAGAGTTACGTACATTTTGAGCGACTGCAAAGTAACCTCCTCTGATGGTCACTTAAACAGTTTTTATATTGAGTATATGTACGTTCAACAACACACGATGTAATACGTGCATATTTGAAGAACGGAAAGTCACTACTTTTTAGTACACCAACATCAGACGTCTTGTCGTGACCTGATAGTACATCATTTTTAATACGAAGTTGTGAATAGGCACAATTTTTTGTAATAATGTTTCTCAACTTACATTTCACTTTTTCTGAAATTAGTGAATTGTTATTTTGGATAACGGTTTGTGATACTTTATACACTATATTAAGGGCTTCTGAGAGTTGTAGATTAGACAGTTCTAACAGGGTGATGCTTTTGGACACGATTTTAAAATTAGAATCAATGAACAAAATATCTTCCAATAGCTGTTCGGAAGGCAATGATTTTACAGCTGCAACAGCGGAACTGTCTGTGCTATCCAATGCATCAATTACCTCCATTATTTTGCTGTAATGTTCTGCATAATAATTAACAGCATCCAACCACGTTCCCCAATGGGTCAAGACTGGCAGCGGGGATAAGGGTATTCCAGGGGCAATTATTTGGAACAGCAACACTCTCATTGTAGTATGTTTGATTGAATTCTTGTCTGCACTGGACAAATGTTAAGCTTTGACTATTCCAACCATAGTAATGCAAAAACAAGTGCTTACATAGGTATACGTTAGCTGTAGCTGCTCTATCTATTTGGACCGGTCACAACTCTTAACATGAACTGCTTATACTACGAGACCGGGCGGCCGCTCATCTCCTCTATACTACCGTACATCGGCAACCTGATAGCATGCCGCGGTTGCCAATTCAACGAAGTCTAAACAAAATAATAGTTGATTAATTTCTTGAACATCCCAATAGTAGACCTAATACTCGGTAAATCATTAAGAGGCCTACATTAATTCCACTGTTTCAGAATATTAGGTGGGTCGAAAAGGACGTCTTCAGATATGTAATCGTCCACCACACGAAGTTAGGGAGAATCTCTTTTGGTCTGTGAACAGTACTCGCCTCCAATACTGAAATTACCAAATTAATTGTTTCAAGGCGAATTTTAGCTGTGCTTGCTTGTGAGGAACCTCTAAACGAAGGGTATGTAGAGGCCTTCTAGCTCTCAGATTACGTTCAATCAATCTATTCCTGACTCTCTGGTCAGTTATTGCTACTCCATGTGCTAACCTGAGGCCGTTTCGCAGGTCATGGGCAGTGGACGTGCGCCGACGCAGAACAGAAAGAACCAAAATTCTGCCTTGATTTCTTGTTATCGTTTACTTCCTTGACCATGTCTTCTCTTGTACTGCTCTGTAACGTTTGACAGCTTTGTACTCTACTGATACAGAGTAATTGATATTATTTTAATGTACCGAAGTACATATGATATTTCCATGCAGATATTCTGCGTCATCATACGATGAAAGGGTAATGGAAATATCATATGTACTTCGGTACATTAAAATAATGTATATGATATGCGTAAATCACTTCGTGATTTAAGACGGCGCTTATTCCGTCGGATCCCGGCCAACTAGTCACTCATAACGAGTGCACCTCAGCACATGTGTGGACTTCAGTCCTACGTTCATAGACATCTATGACGTAGTGCAGAGGGCGGCCACTGGAGGGAACCCAAGAGTTGGAATTTAAACTGAGACGATTCTGTCCGACACCGGGATGGGTATCCGGTGTGGCTTAGTGGATAAAGCATCAGCACGTAGAGCTGAAAACCCGGGTTCAAATCCCGGTGCCGGAGAGAATTTTTCTCCGTTCCATTACTCTTTCATCGTCAGAGTAATTGAGGTCATCTGCGATCTGACGATAAGTCCATCCCTGTTGAATTAAGGTGACAGCTCTTGCGACTTCAACTTCACTGATATTAGCCATTTTGTGATTCCTTTGGAATAACATTTGAATAAAATCACAACAGTGCACATAGGCGTCAAATCTTTGAAAATGGTCATTGTCATACCAAGAAAATCAAGCTAAATCATAGGCTATTGATTTTCAATATGGATGAATTACCTAGGCCTACTGTCCGTTTTGCTTGGACTGCGATGAAGATGTGAACCAAATTTTATGTTTCCTGAATAGAGAAGATGTTACCACATAGATAGCTATGGTAGGTAAATGTCATCACAAAAGAGCTCTAATAGGCTTATATCTAATTCATAACGGGGTTTCCTTTAAAAGTATGAATAAAGTAATTTAAATTAGAAAATGCAATGTACACGCTTATTTGGACTATTATAAAGAAAACATATTTCACAGATTCGTCTGTCGTAGGCCTATTAATTCACATGTTACGTCTCATACACACACACTTAACAATAATTGTTGCAAGCATTACAAGACTTTGTTCATAACTTTAACTACCGTTAAAATATAAAACTTTAAAACTGTTAAACAAGGTAATATACTTTGTACAGCGGACGGCACCGTTTCGACACTGGTTTCGTCTCTTCGTCAGCTTCTGGTGAACAGCCGTTGTACAAGATATAGATCCATTCTTTTCTTAACAGTTTTAACACTTTTAAAGTTTCAAGTTTTATATTTTATATTTTAATAACAAGTGTTATAGTGAACGTCAAGAGGAATTAATTACCGCATTCACAATGTTGATCCTTCGTAGAAAAGAGGAGGCCCACATCTAGATGGAATAACATTCTGAGATTTAAATTGGTGCGACAAAATGTAAAATGCAGAATATTCTCAAGCCTTACTATTGGATTGTCATGGTTATGTTTACAATGCTGAGACAGGATAACAATATACCTTAGTGAGGTCTTGTTGCCTTCCGCCATAGTAACGGCGAGGTAATTTTATAAAACATTTACCGAATTAGAATGTCTGCGATTTACACAACGACTATGCAACGCTGAAGATATACAGTGTATACATCTAAAGTCCCGTTCACACGGTGCGGGAATTTATCGAAATGGGTTTTTTTCGAAGCGGTTTTGTGCGGGCAGCAGTGTAAACACGGTTCGATTTTTTCCCTGCATTATGAAATTTAAGTTATATAGGCTATGACTGAGGATCTGGCTGATATGTACTGTACATCTATTATCAAGCAGTACATTTCGGTTGTTAATATGTGTCAGAGGAAGAACAATTGTTTGTATGCGTCTGAAGTCTGATTATTATTATTATTATTATTATTATTATTATTATTATTATTATTATTATTGTCCCAATATGTTAATAGTCAGCGATGTATGCAATGGAGGGGGAAAGAAACTGGCCAACCCACCTAATTATCTCCTGGTTTAGTTGTCTAATGAGTGATACTTTATTGGTGTCACATGAGGTTCAGATCTGTCTTCGAACAGTCGACTAAACAACAACAATACGGGGAAAAAAATATCGAACCGTATGTATAGTAGTGCCAAAAAAAACCGGACCTACCCTTGTAGCTGATTTCAGAGCCTTGTTCACTCCAGAGCACGATAGACTGGTAACTAAGACTTTCGTGGTTCGAATCCTGTCTGGGAAGGAAACTTTTTTTTGTTCCTTATTCGAATTTATTCCCATTGCTTTTCGATTGCAGCGATATTTTCCTACTTAATTAACTTATTATTCCCAGAACATGAATTTTACCAGTTTATTTTCTAATGACTTTCGAAATGGGCTACGTCAGCAGTCGAAACTACAACAATTTCAGTAGATTACTCGCTATCTTGTGAATGATGCGGGGTGGCATGCGCAGTGGCTCATTTCGGGGACTTTGATTATTCCGTCGGTCCGGGTTTTTTTTGCCACTACTGTACACTGCTGACCGCAAGAAATCAATTCGCGTAAATGTCCGTTTCGAGAAATTCTCTCACTGTGCAAACGGGCCCTTAGAAAATAACTGTCACGAAGTTGATGTATTATAGGCTCTTTTCTCATATGTTTCGTTTCTTTCGTAACAATTCAGTTCCTTTATCATGTTGCGAATTCATTCATTCATAGTGTTCTGCCCAAGGGCAGGTCTTTCACTGCAAACCTAGCATTCTCCAGTCTTTCCTATTATCTGCCTTCCTCTTTGTCTCCGCATATGATCCATATATCTTAATGTCGCCTATCATTTGATATCTTCTTCTACACCGAACTCTTTTCCCGTTCACCATTCCTTCCAATGCATCCTTCGGTAGGCAGTTTCTTCTCAACCAGTGGCCCAACCAATTCCTTTTCCTCTTCCTGATCAGTTTCAGCATCATTCTTTCTTCATCTACTCTTTCCAACACAGCTTCGTTTCTTACTCTGTCTATTTCACACGCTCCATCTTTCCCCATATCCACATTTCAAATGCTTCTATTCGTTTCTCTTCACTTCGTCGTAATGTTCATGTTTCTGTCCCCATACAATGCTACACTCCACACAAAGTACGTCACTAGTCTATTTCTTAGTTCTTTTTCCAGAGGTTCGCAGAATATGCTCCTTTTTCTATTAAAAGCTTCATTTGCCATTGCTATTCTCCTTTTGATTCTTGGCAGCAGCTCATGTGATTGCTTATAATAGCCTACACCCCAACTATTTGAGCGGGTAGAAGAGGCGGAGGTGTAGCGGTGTTCGTTCGTTCTTCGATCGCGCACTGTGAGTATCTCCTTCCTCAGCTAGCGGCATTAGAGGCAGTGGCTGTTAGAGCCTACATCGGCAGACTCCCCTTTCTGCTTATGGCTGCCTACAGTCCTCCGGGCACGCTTAATGAACGCGATTTAGATATAGTGACAAGTCTATCCGATAGATTCGTAGTCGCCGGCGACCTCAACGCGAAGCACGCTAGCTGGAACTGTCAACGCCCCAATCGGCAGGGCGATAGGCTTTTTCTAAATTCTACAGGAAACGGATACGTCGTGATGGCCCCAGGGAACCCACACACTTACCGGATGCTGCGAATCAACTCCCTGACATTTTGGACTAACAACCCTGGATGATCTTCCGTCCGACCACCTACCGGTGATAATGGAGATCATGCACCCAGTCGAACTCTCCCCAACAGCTGAGAAATTCAACTACAAGGCGGTAGACTGGGTGTTCTTCCAAGACCAGGTAGCCGCTACGCTTCCACCACTCCCCCCTGAAGTCACTCCGGCAGGGTCAGTTAGCGACCTGACGGAGTGCAATGGTTGCTGCAATACCGAAACGGTCTTCACAACCGGGACGAGTGCAGCTCCCAGCCTATATTAGAGACCTAAAAATCGCCCGCAATAGAGCAAGAACATTGTGGAAGCGTACTAGGTTAGATGAACATAGAATAGAAATGAACCGCTTGCGCAGGCGGATCAGTGAGGCGGTCCACGAAACGGTCGTGGATGCTTGGAAATCCAAGGTTGAGACGATGGACAGCAGAAACATGTCAGATGTCTGGCGTGTATCTCGAACTCTGTCCAATCCGTCTCAATCTATACACCCATTAGTAGTCGGTCCAGATGTCACGGCCTTTACTCCTGAGGAGAAGGCTACCGCACTGGCAGACGTTCTAGAGACCACTTTTCAACCCGTGGAACAAAATTTAAACTTGCCCCATATCAGAGCTGTTGAGGAATCGGTTCGAGACCTCCTTAGCAGGGAGCCGGAAAATGGGATACGACCTACGAACACCCACGAGGTCGCCCATTTCATTCGTCGCCTCGGCCCTCATAAGATCGCAGGAGCCGACACTATCCAAGGAATTATATTGCAGCATCTCCCAAGGTCAGCTATGAAGCGCATAGCAGAGATAATTAATAACATCTTGGCTTCCGGTCACTATCCCATTCCCTGGAAAGAGGCTCACGTAGTTCTCTTTCCAAAGCCCGGAAAGGATAAGACGAATCCAATAGGCCTATTAGTCTCCTCAGTTGTCTCAGCAAACTGGCTGAGCGGGTCATCATAGACGCCTCACTGAAGTAGTGTTGCCCCAAATCAGGAACGAGCAGTTCGGTTTCCACCCTGGTCGTTCCACTACACTCCAGGCACTCCGCATGACGGAGGACATTACCTGGGCTATGAGCACGAAGCGTGTAATAGCTGCAGCTTACCTGGACATCGAGCGAGCATTCGACAAGGTTTGGCATGAGGGACTCCTCGTTAAGTTACTGGGCATGGGAGTCCCAGATGGAATGATACTCCTCATTTCTAACTACCTCCGAGGCCGTACATTCAAAACCCGTGTAGGCACTAGTTTCTCAACCCCTGTGAAATTCACGCAGGAGTCCCACAGGGTTCCATTATCGGGCCCATACTTTTCAATATATTCATTAATGACCTCCCGTTTCGCTATATCCACGGCAGAAGTAGTCATCTGTATATCTATGCAGACGACACTGCCCTCTTGGCGATGGGCAAAACCTATAAATTAGCGTCCCGTAGATTGCAGTCGATCTTAGATCACCTCCAGCCGTGGTTCCACGACTGGAGAATCAAGGTCAATGTAGAGAAATGTCAGGCCATACTCTTTTCACTAAAAGCGAGGCTCGAAGACATACCACCACCCACACTTTTCGGACAAGAAATGCCGTGGATGAACCAAATTAAATATTTAGGGATCATTATGGACTCTCATCTCACTTTCCGAGATCACATCCAATCCCTTCTTCGTAAGGCCAACGGGCTGATAGACACTATCCCATTCTGGCGGCCTTAACTCCTGACAACCTGGGGGTAGGACTTACCATTTATAAGGCCCTCATTCGCTCTGTCATTACCTATGCCGCACCCGCATGGGGGTTTGCGGCAGAGTCCCATCTCTGTAAACTCCAAGTTATCCAAAACCAGGTGATTCGACTCATTACCCATCTCCCCCGAGTCGCCTCGAGAAGAAAGTTCCATGATGAACTAGAGTTGCCAACCATAGACGAGTTCATTGCTCGACTGGCTAGGAACCTGTATGCGGAAGCTCGTGCTAACCCCAACCCGCTCATATCTGGCCTCGGCCAGTATGATCCTAGGTTACGGCGTAGGCACCAGACAGGTCCATTAGCTATACTCTTGAGACAGGAGGACAGGGAGGCTGGCGTTACTCCCAGGTTTTGGTAGCCACGACTCAACTCCATGAGACTCCTTGGATAGTGCAACCGCTTTAAAATGACCTTGTCTTAACTGGGCTAAACAAATTCCCTCCCTAACAATATCTACATTTGTTGATCGATGGAACTATCATAAAGCCAATGGGCTAGTATATATCCATCGATTCATAGAGTCATCCTACCTAAGAGCCAACTGGCTAGTCTCTGAAATTGAGACAACTCATCCTGCCTAAGGTTTTTCCGTGGTTTTCCTAAGGCGCTAAGACAAATGTCGGGATGAGCCCTAAAAGAAATGGGCCACGGACCTGCACTCATCTCCTCATGAATCTCCCTAATTACTCTAAATTAATTAATAATTACATCTCTCCCCTCTCTTCGTAATTGAGCCACCATAAAGCCAAATGGCTGGTCTCTAAATTGAGACGATTCAACAAGGCTCATGACAACAATCACCTTCTGCATAATAGCCAAATTGGCTAGTCTCTTATATGAGACAACTCATCCTGCTTAAGATATTCCGTGGTTTTCCTAAGGCGTAAGACAAATGTCGGGATGACCCCTATAAGAAATGGGCCACGGACCTATATGCCCTTCCCCATATATACGAGTATTCCCCTTTTCTTGTAAACGACGTATGCCCTAGTTCAGAACCTCTAAATTGTCTATTAAATGTACGAGGTCACTCAATTAGTCGCAATTTGAAAGGACAGGGACCTCTCAAATTGCAGATTTAGAATTCACGGCGCCTCTTCGGACAGCCTTCACATGCCTTGTCATCGAACAACAGATGACAGCGTCTTGCCATCCTAACGGCAAACAACAGCCAACTCCTCCCCGCCCCGTCCCGTGATCACTTGATCAAATCTCCGTCCCCCTCGCGTATGTGGTACCTAAGAGGTTACGTCCAATTTCGGCATCCCCTTCAAAATTTTCTAGAGCTCCTTCAGTGGAGCAGCGTATTCCGATGTGAGACTAGTGGCCAACAGTTTTGTACAGACCCCAACCCCTTGCAAGGACGCGTTTTGCGTACCTTTTCAATTTGTCCTCCCAATTCTCTTTCGATTTTTCGATTTTCGATTTTCGATTTTTCGAGTATTTGAAGCTGTCCACTTGCTCTACTGCCTCATTTAGAATTCGCAAGTTTACCTTCTTTAGTTTTCTTCCTATGACCATGGTCTTCGTCTTATTTGCATTTATCTTCATTCCATACTGCTCACAGCTGTCATTTAGCTCCTGTAGCATATCCCTTATTATCATCTCCTCTTCTGCTAACAACGCCGTATCATCAGAATGACATTACTTTTGTACACCTACTTTATTGTCTTAAACTGTAATTTAAGGCACTCAACTACCCTTAATTTTTAATTTTCCTTTAAACATTTTTTTTTTATTTGTATGTCATCTGAAAGCTTGAACTATCTAGTTTTCAAAAAATATATATCAGTTTTGTCTCTATGATGTTTGGTTAATTAATTAGCTGAGTTTTTATTGACCGGAAACACCCTTTCTTTAAACCGGAAGTGCAGTTCTGCAAGTGTTAATCCGTTACATTCTGTCAATTTTATATATTTTTCGTGTAATAACAATTAGAATTTTGCGGTAGGGTTCGACTGTATTATTTCTCATACAGTCAGGAAGCTATGTGTTTGGTTTTACAGTTTTTCATACCCTCAGGATGTAGATGATTTTTCTCCATGTTCAGTTTTACAGCATTTTACAACACTAATGTTAACACAAAGTGCACTTAGAATTGAGATATTTTCATAATTCTTGCACCAAAATGAAACTGATTAACTTAGCTTAGTGCCAAACTACAATTAGTGTCCTAATGCTTAAGAAAGTTAATTTAAACTCCAAGAGCTTAAATTTTTATTTTTATTTCTGAAATTAAAAAAAAAATAAAATGACGTTTTTCCTTAATGGGATAAGATAGGAAAAAACTGTTTTCACAGCTTATTCTGTGTTCTTTTAGGAGTAGGACAGTGAAAGAAATTTTGTTCCAAAAATATTTGAAGGATTTATTTTGTGTGAAAATCCTTAATTATGTGTCAAGTAATCAGGGAAAAACGAATTTTTAAAATTAGGATAAAAACTACAAATTTTTCTTCCAAGGCTACAGTAGTTAAATAGGCTACTTTAAAAGCCATGTATAAATGAAATAATTTATTCGCCAATATAAAAAAAATACAGTTTCGTTTTCTCGATTGCAAATAAAAGGTTAATTCGAATAATAAAATAGACCTATTGGACTTCGTTTAGAAATTCTACGGTTTAAGTGTTCTGTAAACGATATTGTTATTCAAACATTTAATTGCCTCTCTTGAAAATAGGGGATGTACAAGTAATTTATTATTTTGAACTACCATTTTAAAACATATGTGCGGTACATGAAATCATTACTCTTTATCAATAAAAGAAGTTACACTTTCATTTTATTTCACTGGTTAATCGGGCGTAAATCACAACTATCAGCTGCAAACAAATTAACTCTGTGTAGTGCCACTCTCACTTGACGATATGTATCAGAGGAAGAACATATTGTTTATATGCATTTGCAGTCTGATTAATGTAATAATATATGTTACTAGTCAGTGATGTATTCAATGGAGGGGGGAAAGGAATTGGGCACACTACCTCATTATCTCCTGGCTTAGTTGTCTCATGAGTCATGCCTTATTGGTGTCACTTATGAAGTTCAAACTGTCTTCGGACAGTTGATTAGCAAAGCCACTCTGTAATCTGTTTGGACAAACGGAATTCAACTTTGCAAGCAACTAGCAACTCGAATTCGAGATAGTGGAGCGCTTCCAATCAAACACACTGCAAACAATTGCATATCCCTTGGTACATTAACAACGGATACATCTGTCGTGATTTTCGCATCCCAACGGTCGTGTACGGCCTGGCTGGTTTGCGCAACCACCACCTTTATGGAATTATTTTAATTGGATTGACATTTAATTATTACTTCCAATTTTAATTAATTCTTTCTGAGCAGCGATTCGTTTAACAGCAGCGCAAACATTAGTTTTAATTCACTTTTGCGAGTTTTGTCAATTGCTGTGCAACCCAGTTGACGATTGGAATTCTCACTGGTTTTTTTTTTTTTTCGTGCGCGCATATCTAGCATGGAAATTTCACAAATGTGGCCGTTAAGTTGTGTATTAAGAATGGTAGTGGAAAACGGCGTGCAACCTAATAATAGTTGATCATTTGATATTGTACATAGTTCTATTTATAATTTAATTTTAAAAAGGAACTCATTCACATTTCGTGACATTTCTTTCTGTCGAAGTTGAATCTATGTTGTGTGTTTGAAGGCTATTTTCAGGATGTGAAATTTATGGAGGTAAGTTAACTACAACCGTCTATAAATTACATCACGAAGCGCCACTGTTTTAATTATAAATTTTACAGTTTATGTAGATTTTGTAAGTGATGCTATATTTCCGACAGATCTATTATAATATTGTATTACTTTTGTGAAAATTCACTAAACATAAAAAATAATAACATAAAATTTACTCTGTCACACGTTAAAAGTGTTAAAATTGTTAAAAAGGTATTTACCTTCGACAGACGGCCCGTTTCGACGCTATTTGTCGTCGTCTTCAGTGTCTCTTGAACCACTCAGAACGCTCTAAAGGGGAAAAAGACAAAATGACAAAAGTGTCTATAGTTTGCTGAGGTGCTGTAAATATGTTTGTTCCACTCATTCTGCAAAAACAATCATATGCACCAATTGTGAAAATGAAAGTGAAAGTGAGTGAAAAAAAAAAGCTATTGACAATTGAGCAATTTGTGACTTTGATTTTTAGTTTTGTTATTTGTGGTCTACAATAGTTTTGTTGATTACTTAGTACAGAAAAGCCTGAAGTTTAAAAAGTCAAAGCATTAGCCTATATGAGAAATATACGTTTTTATAAAACTATTTTCAAAAACTCATATACTGTATGTGTCTTTTAGAATGTTCCTGATATAGACAATTGTGTAGTAGGCTAAATATTAAAATAATGTTTTGTTCATTACTTAGTACAGAAAAATCTGAAGTTTAAATATCCAAAGCATTAGCCTATATGAGAAATATACGTTTTTATAAGACTATTTTCAAAAACTCATATACTGTATGTGTCTTTTAGAATATTCCTGATATAGACAATTGTGTAGTAGGCTAAATATTAAAATAATGTTTTGTTCATTACTTAGTACAGAAAAATCTGAAGTTTAAATATCCAAAGCATTAGCCTATGTGAGAAATATACGTTTTTATAAGACTATTTTCATAAATACTTATATGTGTGTCTTTTTTTAATGTTCCTGATATAGAAAATCGTGTAGTAACATAGTAAAGTAATTCTTAGTCTATTAAAAAATCAAAACAAAGCGCGGGCAATTTTTGCCCCCCTTAGCCATCCATGTGACAGATCGAAGCTTAGTAGTGCTAGGGTTAATTAGGTGCTGAGGGGATCATCGTGCTAACCACACGATACCTCTATACTGGTTGAATGATCGTCCACCTCTGCTTCGGCATGTGGACGTGAGGCCAGCAACCGGCTGGTCGGTCTTGCCCCTTCTTGGGCTGTAGCGCCATGGATTTACTTTTTTTACTTTTACCGTTTAATTAGGTTGTATGAGCAATACTAACATTCAAACAAACTTTTGTAAAAGATCTACCTAATCGCTTCTGTGAAAATTCGCCAATCATAATAAAAAGGTTTTACAACCAGTAACCATCAATTTTTTTAGTCTGGGGATTCCCTAACTCTGAAATCATCTGATCGGAGGGAGTAAAAACTTGGAGTTTGCAACTTAGAGCAGACAGATATAATTCTGTATTTAGTAATTAATTTCTCTCTTTTCTTTATCTGTAGATTTTTTTTGACTAGATAGCCATTTACTTACAAATGGCTTTTAAGGAACCCGCAGGTTCATTGTCGCCCTCACATAAGCCCGCCATCGGTCCCTATCCTGTGCAAGACTAATCCAGTTTCTATCATCATATCCCACTTCCCTGAAATCCATTTCAATATTATCCTCCCATTTACGTCTCGGCCTCCCCAAAGGTCTTTTTCCTTCCGGTCTCCCAACTAATACTCTATATGCATTTCTGGATACGTCCATACGTGCTACATGCCCTGCCCATCTCAAAAGTCTGGATTTAATGTTTCTAATTATGTCAGATGAAGAAAACAATGCGTGCAGTTCTGTGTTCTGTAACTTCCTTCATTCTCTTGTAACTTCATCCCTCTTAGCTCCACATATTTTCCTAAGAACCTTATTCTCAAACACTCTTAATCTCTGTTCCTCTCTCAAAATGAGAGTCCAAGTTTCACAACCATACAGAACAACCGGTAATATAACTGTTTTAAAAATTCTAACTTTCCGGTTTTTTGACAGAAGACTAGATGACAAAAGCTTCTCAACCGAATTAGAACAGGCATTTTCCGTATATATTCTGCGTTTAATCTCCTCCCGAGTGTCATTTAAGATAGCCATTGCAGATTTTAATTTCAAGTGAAATCGATTTTTTTTTTGAAAATCTTTTCTTTACATTATCGATGTATTATTCATACAATCCGATACAAAGCACAAAAAATTCTGATGTATTTTACCCAACAGTTTTCTAGCAATTTTAACGCAACTTTTCCGTTCCCCTCTCCCTCATAAAACGAGCCCGTTCTCACTTACCACAGCTAAATTTAAAGGGATCAAGAGAAGCTTGTTAATGTGAGGGTTTTCCTCGTGGCGTCAGGGACGCCACAACAGAGGGATCAAGTGACACTTTAGAGCTGTCAAAACGCCACGACTACATTACCGGAACGTCATGTAACACTCCGAGTCTCTCCTCCGAGATACGCGCCCGGCTCTCCCAGGGGACTGTAATCACAGACACATCATCAGCACTTAGTGGCTCTCTGTTCACTTGAATCCACTTCGTAAGTACAACAGCACGAGGCATTCTTACCCACTGTCATTTCTGTGTCATGCCGTCACACAACATGGGTAATTGCTACACCTCTTTTTTTTCGTATAAAAAAGTAAAAACAAAGTAGAGACAATTTTATGTCTTCACATGAATGTTACAGCGATCTGTCTTTTTCATTCGAGATGACAAAATGCGTGGAAAACTGTTTCAACTCCGTATGCGGGTATATTCGTTGTAGGCCTGAATCAAAGACAAAACATACGAAGTACAGCCATTTGAAGACAGGAAAACGTAAAAGGTAAGCGCGATCCCACGTCCTTGTAAATGGTATCGAAGCTATAAAACAATTTTGTGAATTCTAAGCCTGACGAGACTTAGATAATTATACTAATATATAGACTATTACGTCTAAAGGATAGTAGCCCACGCACTTGTATACAAAATACAGCTTTCTCAACTAAAGATCTCAGCAACCCTTACAGTAGATGATAAATAAGGTTGTGATTGACACTGCTTGGGCGAATTCGCAAGTGTGGAGGGTCGGCGTTATTTTGCTGAATAACAATTCATGATTTATAATGTAGGTGAGAAAGTAGAAAAATTAGTGAATACTAGTTAGAGATGAAAAGGTTTTTAAGATAAATAGAAAAATAGGAATAACGTAATGAAAGATGACAATGACAGTAGTAGAGATGGATGAGTAGATGTAGAGGAGAATGCTTCTATATGAGAAAGGTAGACAGTATCTGGACAGTATTGCATAGTATTCGGGAATGAGATTGAGAAGGGGAGGTAAAGAAGGTGAAGAGTGGAAAATACTGTAGGTTACATCAGAAACGATGGAGGAAGAAATAGACAGAAATAGGGTTTAACTTTAGGTAATTGGAAGATATGGCGAGATATAGATGATAGGAGAAATATATTAGGTTATTAGGATATGTGATTGAATGTAATCAAATGTAGTGGTGGACCGTATGCAGAAATGTGAGGGAAACCACTACCTGAAAGCCGTATGATGATAATAAATATGAACATGAATTCATGATACAAGTTTGGCTTAAGGGGGTCACGAATTTGTAACTGGGCAAGATAACGCCGAGCCTCCACACATGTGAGTTCGCGTACGCAGTGTCAATCACAACCTTATTTCTCCCTTCTATTAGTCTCCCTTCAGGGAAGGGCACGGAACTGGGACTGTCTTCGCACGCAGGCCGCTCGGATGGGCCCATTGTATGGAATAGCGTGTATACGTTACAGATTCCTCTGTGCGCCGCTTCCCAACTACCCTACAGCCTACATGATCCCTTTACCATCATCTCTAGTCCCACGAGCTGTCACAAGCCCAGTGGAGAGTCCACGGTAGCCTACATAGCACTACCACCAACAACGAATGACCACATATCCACAGAGTTCAAGTTCGGTGGCGGCACTGTGCCAACCTATATCGAAGTAAGTCCGAAATATATGAAAGAAAAGGAGATGATGATGAAAGAGGGGAAGTGTAATTATGATGGCGAAATGAGTCCGAGGTTCACTGCTGAAAGTTACCGAGCAAACTCTGCTTTAACTGATGGAAAACCTCGGAAAAAATCTCAACAAGGTAATTTGTCCCAATCTGGACTTGAAACGGGGTCAGTTCGTTTCACGGTCAGACGTGCTAACCTTCACTCCACAGTGGTGGACCTTATTTCTCTCTTACTGTAGAAAATTCGTCTGTGGATAGTGCCACACATCCGAAATCGAGCCCGAAGCTTAAATGATGAGCTGCGTCCTTCACGAATCAGAATTTTAATCGCGATTTCTGCTCTAATAGGGTTGGGCCAGACATAATATGTCCAATAGGACAATTCTTGGAGTCAGTCAAATGCGTTTCTTTACATTTCGTACAAAGCAATTAGGTGACATTTTTGTGACCACACAGAATGCGTATCTCTTATCAGTCTTTTCCGTCGAATCCAACATGCGTCGACTTTCAAAACAGTTTGATCTAATATTACAGAAGACGGTTAGGTTTCTGAAGATTCGGTACTTTCCAAATGAGATATTATTAACTTATGATGATGGTGATGATTTTTTAATTTGTTATTTTACGACGCTTCTTCAACTGCTACGGTTATATAGCGTCTGAAGATGATAATGGCAGCGAAATGAGTCCTGGATCCAGCGCCGAAAGTTACCCAGCATTAGCTCTTAATGGTTGAAGGAAAACCCCGGAAAAAACCTCAACCAGGTCATCTGTCCCAACCAGGATTTGAATCCGGGCCCGCTCGTTTCACAGTCAGGCATGCTAAACGTTACTTCACAACAATAGACATGATGATGATGATGATGATGATGATTATTATTATTATTATTATTATTATTATTATTATTATTGTATCTAGTTTATTTTAATCATTCACCTTTATAGGACTCGTCTCACTAAGGGCAGAAAAGTGGTCCAACGTCCCTGGCAAAATTTGGCAACAGAAATGCTTTATTCCAATGCGAGTAAATTGAAGACGAAAAGGTAAAGATTTCAGGAACTGCATTATTTAGAAAATATTACCCTGACTCCTACATCAAATCAGACCTTTTGCCTTTCGTACACTTCGTCATCAACTCATCAGGCACTTCACAGTCCTCAATGGCTGCTGCAAATGTAGTTACTTCTTATCCCTCCATAGACTTGTCTTGAGTTTTTACTGCCAGATTAAGAGGGGGATAATTTCTAATAACTGACAATATTCATCAATAGCTTACCTCTGTATTGCTAATCCAGATTGTTAATTGGATAGACTGTTAACTTAAAAAATATGCAGCAGCTGAACTAAGAAATATATATATATATATATATATATATATATATATATATATATATATATATATTTTGGATTTGTAAATAGCAGTTGTCTTGGAAACTGAATTGCATTATTACCGAACAAAAGATTAACTTTATTGCTATACAGTCATACTGTAAGTACAGTCTAGTACAGTGATGTCAAAGCAAGCGCATTTTTCTGACCTTGACGTCGTGCGCGGGCAGCAAGCGCTAAGTATGGAAAGAGGAAGGGTTGTGTATATGAATAAGCAACCTGTTGGATTAAGAAAACAGTGGTGCACAAACTTCAAACGGAACGTGAAAATTTATGTCGTTATTTTTATATGGCTTCTTTCTGTTTAATATTATCTATATTGTCTGTAAAACAAAAGTACTAACATTGATTTCTTAATATTGCACTTGTGTTTTAAATCTTAATAACATAATAGAGAGTTAAGAAGGAATATTCACTTAAATTCCATAGTAGTATAATATTATACTGTATTAAGTGGATGAAACACATCATTCATAAAGAAAGTGATATTCCAAAGAAAGAGATTGAGTATGACATGATAAGTTGGAATTTATATTGATGGTATCTTTAGCCTTACAAAAGTAATCAATAAACTAATCACAACAATATTACAGTACAAAGCAAAGTTACCTAGGTACTGTATCTGTTTTAAGTGGAACTAATATTACATAACAAAACTCTTATCGCATTATGCTTTTAAGGTGATATTTGTGAGCAACTTCCTATCATCAGAATATTAAATTATTTTCTCGAAATCTGCTGAAGTTATAGAGCTGACATTTTTACAACATATGGGCACGTATCTTTTGCTTATGATGTAACAGTAGTAGCTTTGTTAATTCATTTCCTTACAAACAATTTCCATGCGAATATTTTCAAAATTTTCAATACACTATCTTCAGTAATACGTATATAGGCCTACGGTATAGGCTATTAGATTTACGAAAACATTCTGTAAGGCTACTAAATAAATAGGCCTATACCTGAAAATTTCACTTTTCTATACGAAAAGTTGAGAAAATATTTCTTGTCAATGAAAAAATCAAACTTGTGAAAAATGAGCATTAAAATTAAAACTTATATTCTTATAATGCACTTATACTTCTCAGTCAAATCTAAAAATTAACATAGATACAGTTTTAATAAGTTCTCTTCCCTTTATCTATTGAATCAGTGCTGGCCATCCCTGAATATAGCTCGACCAAGCGGCATATACCACCTCTTTCGTCTGTCTCTTTCCTTTCCAATGTAAAGCGCTCAGGCTCTCCTGGGCTCCAAAGCGCGCGCTTGCTCCTGTGGGCATCAATTGACATGCCTGGTCTAGTATATACAGTCGCGAAGCTCAATACGTAGTAAATATGCATCCATAGATAGTTGCTAACCACTAGGATTGCTAATATCGCCTCATTACAGACAATGCGAAATAGTACCGGCACAGTCTATTGTTCCTAGCACCCTCACAACTCAAGCTTCGTGACTGCATGTACTAGACTGTGCTGTAAGTTTGCAGAAACTTTCAGTGTGACTCTCGTAATCTGGCAGAGTTTTAACCTAGTCTTCTTGACCGTTACCGGTTCGCTTACTGGCCACTACTCGTAAATTCACTTTTCACCAGCACCGCCATTAGATAAAAAGCAAGTGACTATGTCCAACTTGTCTGCTCTTAGTGCGTTATTTCACAGCAGTCACATAATTTAAACTTTATACTTCATTCAGGCTGTAAGACATAAATCTGTGCAGATCCGCAGGCCTGTCCGGTAGCCGCAGTTTTGAAGTACGATATTGTTCGGAAATCAGTTTAAAATTCATTTCTTTTCCGCACAGGGAAAAGCGGACACTCCCCCTTCGCCTGCGTGGACAGACCCGGAGCAGCTATTATTCATTTCCCGAACTTTACAACGGCGAAACTGCCCCCTCACATATGAAGCCAGTGTCCGACTGGCAGTTCACGTCGTCTGTCTCGTTTTATTTCTGCTATCAAGCTAACTTCGGGTTAGGTTAGCGTTAAACATTTAAACCTCAATTGGTCTAATATGAACACTTCTTTAATTTCAAAGAATAGAGTTAATTAAACAACATTGAAACTTCAATCGTCGTTGGGAATTTATTCACATCTCTTTATGGTAATATTCTCCGGCTTGGATTCATGATACCAAACATTGATATGTTTTGAGATTTAACTAATAGAATTCATAGATTAAATATCAGACTGTTTCTTCTTCTAATTAATAAAATCCACACTTTAGGTTTCCTGTTAATTATTAGGGATCATCAGTGTGGTTTTAGGCGTAATAGATCGACTATTAATCAGATTTCTTGTATTCGACAGATATTGAAAAAAAAAAAAGGATTATAAGAATATAGTACATCGGTTATTCATAGATTTCAAAAAGGCATATGACTCGGTTAAAAGAGAAGTTTTGTATTATATATATATATATATATATATATATATATATATATATATATAATTTGAACTGGTAATGGAAATTACGGGAAAACGGCTGAACGGATTTTAATAAATGACCCCTCATTTTGAAGCTTGGAACCAAAAGTTTTTCAGAAAAATAGTAGTTTTCAGTGAAATGTCAATTTTCCTACATCATTTTCCTATTTTCCAAAATCCATCTTTCGTCAGTTTTGAGAACTAGTTAATTGCAATTCAGCATGGCCGTGAATTCAGAATAAAACAAAACACACACTACAATAACCAGAATTGGTTATTAAAAATTTTAAGACTTACTGAAAGTAATTTACAGGTCTGATTTTGCGGTGTGTAATTTTCTGAGTATAGCTGTGTATTAGACATTGAAATCTAAAAAACTTGAGGTGGTTTGATGACATTATTACCATTACAAATGAAATTTCATTACAGTTAATGCCATGATGTGACTATTTTTCTTTAATCTATACTAATAATAAATCTGTAGCCAAAATGTTTCTGGTAAATTTTCGATTTTCCAAAATAATTGGTCCTAACATATATAATTAACCACCCTGAAACCTAAATCGTTTTTTTGACATTTTTGTTTGTATGTCTGTCTTCTGCCTGTAAGTTTGTTATCTTTTCACGCGATAATGGCTGAACGGAATTCGATGAAAATTGGAATATAAATTAAGTTAGTTATAACTTAGATTTTAGGCTATATGACATTCAAAATACATTAATTAAAAGGGGGGTTATAAGGGGGCCTGAATTAAATACATCGAAATATCTCGCTTATTATTGATTTTTGTGAAAAATGTTACATAACAAAAGTTTCTTTAAAAATAATTTCCGATAAGTTTTATTCTCTGAAAAAGTTTGATAGGACTGATATTTAATGAGATAAATGAGTTTTAAAATTAAAGTAATTGCCATCTAAGGCCGTGTAATGATATAAAAAACAAATGACTTCGTCTATAAGGGGCATTGGACAACAACAATCGAAAGCTATGAAAGATAGCCTACAGAGAATGTTTCTGTGTTTGTATGAAGTAATATCGGTAGCTAAATTAACCGATTTGTATAATTAATTATTATTTCACCATTGGGAAATGTAGTTTCTCTAGATGAACATAATGCTATAATGTTATTACAGTAACTTCTGAGTGAATTGAGGACAAGTAAGATTAAAATAGCTTCTTATGCACAGAAAACGTGATAGGCTATTCTGTATATTCGTTTCCTGTATTTCTTAAAATAATGTTTATGTACATATTCATTCTAATCTCAGAGAATTAACGAACAACGAGAATGTATTGATTTAGTACGCAGTAATAGTATGTTAGCTTAGCATTCCATTACCGTATTTTATAATCCAAATTTTAACTATGCTCAATTGAATCGTGTTAAAATACATAAAATATATATGCATTAAATGCAATGCAAAAAATTGGGTAATGAGCCAAGCAGATTATGTTGCGCTGTTGTAAAAGTTGTTCCTCCTGAGATTCAAGAGCCCCCATAACAAATTAAAAACTTACTTATCGGAGTACATCTGTTATCAACACACTTTTATATAATATAATATAATATAATATAATATAATATAATATAATATAATATAATATAATATAATATAATATAATATAATATAATATAACATAATATAACATAACATAACAGAACATAATATAATATAATATAATATAATATAATATAATATAATATAATATAATATAATATAATATAATATAATATAATATAATATAATATAATATAATATAATATAAGTTATTTAAGTTATTTGAAGGTTCAGAACCATAGTGGGCCAAGCGCTATTTACTGAATACGTAGAAAACAAGGGTTAAAATTAAGTTATTACCATAACTCAATGGAAACATATAGCAAGTAAAATAAAGTATACACATTAAATCTAAATGATGTCAATGTTCATTAAACTATGGTTGCATGTAATAAAAATTAAGAAACATGTTAAAGGAATTGTGATTGCACAAAATGAGTGCTCTCTGGACCAAAATGATCGCATTTTAATTATTTGAATACAATTTAAATTAAGTAACATATTTAACGATTTATCCTTCTATGAAACACGAATGTCCCCTGGATCAAATGTCCTATTTTAATTATGTAATTACTTTATATTTATTTCTAACGGGTGCAGCGGAGCGCACAGGTACGGCCAGTTATACAATATATTAATGCTATACTGATGATAAGTGAAACGTTTTGGGGTTACATAAGTAGATATAGAGAATGTGTTAAATTAGATCTTCATTTCTATAATTTACTGAGTGGCGGCTATTATATATATATATATATATATATATATATATATATATAAAACTACAAAACTTACCTAAGATAATAATATTGTTATTAAAAATCAAATATTTTTATAGTTGTTAATCAAGTGGGGTTGGGTCTTTTTCTTATACTTAATGGCGGTGTGGTGTAGATACTTATATGCGTCATTCTCTTCGGTATTGGCTCAAGAGAGCGCAAAAATTACTGTTTCTAAGGAAAGACGGTATTACTTTCTGATAAAATAAGAGGCCTACAAAATTTTGTAGTCTCTCGATCATTTCAGCAAGTTCACTTAGCAGGATAAAACGATTTTACCTCTACATTTCAAGCTCTACATGCAGCAGCTATACCAAGATGCTATGTCTATTGTTCAAAAGCATAGCAAACCTGACTTTTACAATCCACAATGACCTGAAATAGCTATTGCTTTACTCCCACATGAAAAACCCACTGATCGCCCTGACATTGTTACTTGCGTTTTCGCGTTGAAATTCAAGATATATAGGATACATAGGTTCAAGAAAAAGTATTTGGCATAAAAACCATTCAGAGGGAGTAGGTTTCATTATTATGGAAGCAAATAAATTTCAAAATGTCTGGTATTTTTCATTGAAAATAAATCTGAAAAATTTTTATTTGAACTTCTAGTGAACTTAGTTTGCAGCATTTGCTGCACAAGCCACTAGTTCTTATTTAATTTGGTATTCCAAAGAAGCTAGTTCGATTAATTAAAATATATCTCAGTGAAACATACAGCAAAGTTCGTATAGGCCAGTTTCTGTTTGATGCTTTCCAATTACTGCGGGATGAAGCAAGGAGATGCACTACCATCTTTACTTTTTTTAACTTTTCTCTAAAATATGTCATTAGGATAGTCCAGGAAAATATAGAGGGTTTGGAATTGAACGGGTTACATCAGCTGCTTGTTTATGCGGATGACGTGAATATTTCAGGAGAAAATTCTCAAACTATTAGGGAAAACACGGAAATTTTGCTTGAAGTACCGTAAGTAAAGAGATAGCTTTGGAAGTAAATCTCGAAAAGACAAAGTATATGATTAAGTCTCGTGACCAGAACATAGTACAGCTCATGCATTTTGTCAAGACACTCGCAATGTGCAGTAGGAGAACAACGTTTCTGTAGAGGGGTTGGAGTAGAAGGGAAGGTCGGGCGTGTGTCTACCGAGTTCAAGGCAAAGGCTAACCCATTCCCCTATAATCATCCGATCTCGTGCGCAGCTCTGTAGGAAGAGTGGGGGAGCGTCTGGACATAATGCATGAGCTGTATGAAATGGAAATATAAAAATTGGAAATTTATCCTTTGAAGAGGTGAAAAAATTCAATACCTTGGAGCAACAGTAATAAATATAAATAACACTCGAGAGGAAATTAAACGCAGAGTAAATATGGGAAATGCCTGTTGTTATTCGGTTGAGAAGCTTTTGTCATCTAGTCTGCTTAAAAAAAAAAAAAAAACAAATTAGAATTTATAAAACAATTAACTTATATTGTCGGTTATTCTTTACGGTTGTGGTGCTTGCGCTCTCACTTTGAGAGAGGAACAGAGGTTAAGAGTGTTCGAGAATAAGGTGATTCAGAAAATATTTGGGGATAAGAGAGATGAAGTTACATGAGAATGGAGAAAGTTAATGCAGAACTGCACTCATTGTATTCTTCACCTAACATAGAGTAATTAGGAATATTAAATCCAGACGTTTGAGATGGGCAGGGCATGTAGCACATATGGGCGAATCTATAAATGCATAAAGAGTGTTAGTTAGGAGATCTGAGGGAAAAAGACCTTTGGGGAGGGCGAGACGTAGATGGGAGGATAATATTAAAATGGATTTGAGGGAGGTGGGATGATGCCAGGGAATGGATTAATCTTGCTCAGGATAGGGACCGATGCGCGGGCTTATGTGAGGGCGGCAATGAACCTTCGGGTTCTCTAAAAGCCATTTGTAAATATGTTAATTATTTCCTAAGGATATTGTGCGTAGTCAGTACTCCCGTAACGATATTCAATTGAAAATTGAATCTCGGCATCAAGACTTCAACTACAATGTTTATCGAAATTAAGCTAAATAAATCATTACTTTTTTACTGCGCATCTCTATAAATTAGAGATCCAACTCTAATATATTTAGTCATAAAAAAGAGACGCGGAATATCATTCGAATTCAAAGAAATATTTTTATTAGATTAAAATGCATGATGGAAAGTATTCCCATGCATCGAATCATTGGAAGAGAAAAGTCAGATTCTGAGATCTATCAACAATTTAATAAAGTTTAATGTGCCATAAAATGTATTGAAGCCTACGTGAATATCTTTCGCTTATGCTATTTTATATTCAAATACACTGCTCCGCCAATTTAGTAGAATGCGTTTGAGTGTAAAGAAAGTATCAAAACAGGTAGCCTATGATGTGGTCTGTTGTGACGAAAATCCACGCCCCAGCAAACCGGTAAGGCATCATATCACAAACATATTCACGTCTGAGTATTTCTCACAAAGTAAATATTATTCAAGACGTTGAAAACGTCGCAAATAGTAAGGATATTGCTGGAAAGTTTAAGGTAATATTTACTTATTCATTCATTTATGTAGGGTAAAGTTGTCTATTTCCGTGATACCCCTAATCCAGGGCTGGGCGTAGAGAGCGGATCTAGACTCTAAACGGGGACGCTTAATATTCATCCGTCACTGAATCAACGCTGCGCGGTGTTCGGCGGGGAAGAAAGGGGATGAAGAGAAATCATATGGCTCCCCGTGAGAGAGTAGAATCTGCTCTTGCTGCCCAGTCCTGCCCTAATCCCTTGATACTTTTCTAAAATTGAATGTCAGTCAAAGCTTTGCCATTCGACCTTAGCGACAGACGTCTTTTTTCGAAAGAATGCATCTTTCGCCTACTTTTGAGACATCGGTGAACTTCCTAGCAATATACCCAATCCCGTGATATTCAAGGAAAAAACGTATCACGGAATTAGGCAACTTTACCCTACTTATTTATTTCCTTCTTTATCTATTTCTTTCTTTCTTTCTTACTTTTTTTTCTTTCTTTCTTTATTTCTTTCTTTCTTTCTTTCTTTCTTTCTTTCTTTCTTTCTTTCTTTCTTTCTTTCTTTCTTTCTCGATTTACTTATTTATCTATTTCTCTCTTTATTTATTTATTTGCCCCTTTATTTATTTATCTCTTTCTTTGTTTATCTCTTTATTTATTTATTTATTTACCTATTTATTTTATATATAATTTATTTATTTGTTTATTTATTTATTATTGTATATATATTCTAGGAAATAAAATTAATATATATTAACGTTGTGTCAGATTCACTTTTTTTACGTAATTAACAACTCTTAAATATCCATTCTCATATGATCGATTTTTTACTGTCCATAATATTCTTTAACTTTCATGCTCTACCTAAACATGATACTTGCCGATTGCAGGGTACTTGCTCTGCGTGTTATATCTGTAGGTAAACATTGGCTTTCTCCTATATCGACGGAGCACTATACCTTGAAAATTCAATTTATAATCTGTTTGATACGTGTTTTGTAGGTCTGTTATGTAAATTTGTATATATAAACTCGGGATCCAAAGAGAGATCCAATATTTAAATAATACAGTACATCAAAAAATTATTTATCGTTAAAATTATTAGTATAAACTTATTTAGATGTAAAAATGTCATGAAACTATAACTAAAAGAGCGATTAGAGATATTTTTGTACCAACAGCATTTTTTATTTCCAAAAGTTTGTTCGAATGGAATTGGGGCCCCTCAGGCAAACCTGAATTCAATTATGCTATAAGTTAGTGACTTCATATCTCCTTTTATTATTAGACTAGTTCTTAAGAGTAACAAATGATTTAGCGTCGCTAACGGGTCATGATGGAGTCTGTGGTGGACAAAGCAGAGGGTTTTTCTCGCTGTACTCCTGTTTCCCTCTTTCATTCCACAAACACTCTCCATCTTCTCCTCACTTCGTATTGTGTCTGTCGTCTGCATTAGTTAAGAATAGGCTGGAATTAAGTCTTGGTTATACGAGTTTCTGATCCCACGCAGACCACTTGTCGGATTTGGACAATCATCGCGTTATAGGGCGTACAATGAGCCAATGTAAGCCTAAGTGTAAGGATATTCGGCCCCTCGAAAAGTCAAGTTAACATAATTATTATTTAACAATAATAAAATATCAGTAAAATGGGAGTGATTAAGTTGTTTGCCACCGATTGAACCCAATTTTTTTTCGTATGAACCTGTCAACCGACTGAATAACGACTGAGTGTCCTGTCTGGCAGTGCTGAAATGGAATGGAATTTACGGGAAAGGGACACTATGGCCTAGCACTGCGACCTGTTACGATCTATTACGCTAACTCTCAAGCTAGGCGCACTGCCAAACCCACAGCGGCTGATCACACTAAGATTCGTTGCGTGTCTGGGTTTCGAGCAGGCAATCCCCCTCTTCCCTAGGCCAGCCCCCTCCGTGCGTCGCCAGCCCGGCGATCGGGGAATGCTATGGAATGATGACGAACTGGAGAAATGGTGTCAGAATGATGTAGATGCCTAATATGGGGAAACGGGAGAACCCCGAGAAAACCCCCAACTGCGACCTTGTCCACAACAAATGTCACATTGAATTTTTCACTGAAAAATCCCAGATCTGACCGGGACTCGAACCCAGGCCGCCTGCGTGACAGGCCGGAGGTCTGACCACTCAGCCACCGCAGGGGTTGTCTGATAGTGTTATTTACAGACTCAGTAAAGGGCCGTACACACGCTCAGGCGGTCTGTCCGGTTAGTCTGAACAGTCCAGACCTGTGCAGGTAAACCGTAGCTTCTGTATGCGCTACAGTTCAACTGTACAGGCCGCAGGAGATCGCTCGCCTGACCGGATTGAATTCTGGTTCTAATATAAATCGGCCTGCGCAGGACTTCGAAAATTGTATGTGTAGGTTCATTCAGGCCATTCTTTCAGTCCGAGCGTGTTCCTACTTGAGTCAACATGAACGGTGATCTCTTTTTAGAAGATTTTATTGAAATGTACAAAGCATATCCGTGTTTATGAAAAGTAAAGTTGAAGGAATACTGTGATAAAAATAAAGAAAAACTATTGGTTTATGAGCAATTGACTGAGAAGTTAAGGGAAAAGGATCTGCAGCTAATAAGGAAAGCGTAGTAAAAAATCAGTAACTTAACAGTTATTGTCCTTAATTACATTACCACACCCTACCACAGCAACTACACTCAATAATATTTCGTCAGAATTCATTTTCTCAAACATTATCCGAACTGTAACTAAATCCGAACTGAGAAAATCGTATTTTTGGTCTGTAGGCTACATATGGATGCTTCCATTTACCTAAAAAGGCTTGGACTTTTCAGGCCAACCTGATAGACCGCCTCAGCATGCGTAGGGTCCTTTAAGATTAGCATAACAATTTTATTATTTTCACTAGTTGAAGAAATTTATATAGGGTGAAAGTGAAACAACCTTCGAGATTGAAAGGGACGATAGGGTACGCTGAAATGAATAGAATACCTAGGCCTATATTACATTTTGTGATTAAATGCACGGTTAATTAGAAAATTAAGTTAGAAGTTTCAGCAATCCGGCAACAACATTTATTCTCCGTCTGTCGATTGCTTTTTACTTCATTGAAATATGTTGTGTATTTTAGGAATTAAAATTATTGGGGATCATAAGTGTGGTTTTAGGCGTAATAGATCGACTATTGATCAGATTTTTTGTACTAGACAGATATTGGAGAAAAAATGGGAGTATAAGGGTACAGTACATCAGTTATTCATAGATTTCAAAAAGGCATATGACTCGGTTAAGAGAGAAGTTTTATATAACATTCTTGTTGAATTTGGTATTCCCAAGAAACTAGTTCGATTAATTATAATGTGTCTCAATGAAACTTACAGCAGAGTCCGTATAGGCCAGCTTCTATCTGATGCCTTTCCAATTCACTGCGGGCTAAAGCAATGAGATGCACTATCACCTCTACTTTTTAACTTCGCTTTAGAATATGCTATTAGGAAAGTTCAAGATAACACAGAGGGTTTGGAATTCAAAGGGTTACATCAGATTTTTGTTTCTGCGGATGACTTGAATATGTTAGGAGAAAATCCAGAAACGATTAGGGAAAACACGGAAATTTTACTTGAAGCAAGTAAAGCGATAGGTTTGGAAGTAAATCCCGAAAAGACGAAGTATACGATTATGTCTCGTGACGAGAATATTCTACGAAATGGAAATATAAAAATTGGAGATTTATCTTTGGAAGAGGTGGAAAAATTCAAATATCTTGAAGCAACAGTAACAAATATAAATGACACTCGGGAGGAAATTAAACGCAGAATAAATATGGGAAATGCGTGTTATTATTCGGTTGAGAAGCTTTTGTCATCTAGTCTGCTGTCAAAAGATCTGAAAGATAGAATTTATAAAACAGTTTTATTACCGGTTGTTCTGTATGGCTGTGAAACTTGGACTCTCACTGTGAGAGAGGAACAGAGATTAAGGGTGTTTCAGAATATTTGGGGCTAAAAGGGATGAAGTTACAGGAGAATGGGAAAAGTTACACAACGCAGAACTGCACGCATTGTATTCTTCACCTAACAATTAGAAACATTACATCCAGACGTTTGAGATGGGCAGTGTTAGTTGGGAGGCAGGAGGGAAAAAGACCTTTGGGGAGGCCGAGACGTAGATGGGAGGATAATATTAAAATGGATTTGAGAGAGGTGGGATATGATGATAAAGAGTGGATTAATCTTGTACAGGATAGAGACCGATGGCGGGCTTATGTGAGGGAGGCAATGAACCTGCAGGTTTCTTAAAAGCCATTTGTAAGTAAGTAAGTTCAGAAATTACAATAGCGAAAAAACTGTCCTAAAAATGTATCGGTCGACTTTCTAGCACTGGATCGAAATTATGACGTATTCACATCAAAATGATCTTAGAAAGTAATTTTTTTTCAGTCAGATCTGAATCCGCTAACTCAAAATTGAGTGAACAATATAGTGAGTACAAAATTATCAAGAGCGACAATTAATCTACAGAATAGTTGTCGTTAAATCAGCATTATTAGCTCCATCTCCATCGTCATGATCATCACTATTAGGCTAATCACCAGCAATAACACGATTAAGACGGGCAACTGGAGAAGCACAGTGCTGCTGTGTTTGCTGTAGGGCGAGAAGACAGAGATAGGACGTGAGCACATACAGGGACAAAAGCAGGCTTGTAATTGGTAATATCTACTATGAGACTCACTCCTCTGATAGTTGGAAATCCGCCATCGCAGTAAGCCTGCCTGTCTTGTCTAATGTACGTAGAACTACACTGCTTGTAATACAGCCTTCTACCAGTCGGGCACTGGAAGTGGACAAAGACATGAAATATATGACCCAGGGAGTTTGTGACCAAATTCAGGGCAAACAATTACTCACTGATTCTCTTTTTCTCC
This sequence comes from Periplaneta americana, assembly GCF_040183065.1. Classification (NCBI taxonomy): domain Eukaryota; kingdom Metazoa; phylum Arthropoda; class Insecta; order Blattodea; family Blattidae; genus Periplaneta; species Periplaneta americana. Next base: position 104,533,642 of record NC_091131.1, on the reverse strand, counting down.
CTCACTGGGGCGCGGTGCTCTTCCAAACCACAAGACCACACGTACACACAGTTACGGAAATGACTTCTCGATATAATGGCTAATCATATTACAATAGTACATAGATGTGGTGGCTGTAGTGTATGCAGTAGTTCACTGAACTGTTTTAGTTTCTGATCTTGCGTGAGGTTAATGGATTGAAGTAACGAGAGGGATTCGTACTCTGAAGTTGCGTTGTTTGAGTATTTTCTAACGTCCTCATTATCAAGGTTTAATTACCGTCCGGAAGCAATTTTCAACGGCCTTACTTTTTGAGTTAGAATGGGGTGTATGGGTTAGTGTGAAAGTGTTTCTAGTGCTGTCAAGTTGCCTCTCGCGCTGAGTTACTACCTGACGCAATAATATATCAGTTAGGTACTTAGCTTTCTAGTATTATATTATGTTAATATGATCTTATAATTCTCAGTTATTACTTTTTAAATATTTATTTCATTTCATTCAGGCTAGACGCGTGAAACGAAATAAATCTTACAATTTGAAAGTATACATTAGTTTTAGGGAACTATGTATTCTGTCATAACTAGAGCCCGGATGTTAGGCAAAATGCCTTTTTTAAACCGAATGTATGTATGAAAGACCTATTAGAGACAAACACGTTTCCACACATTTGGGGACGATAGGCCTAATTTTTATTTCGCCTTTTTTTGCCTATTTTAGCTCTCGTTGCCTATTTTAAGGTTAAATGCCTTTTTTTTAGCCTTTTTACGTCGTTATTGTACATTTTATATATTTTTAATGCTTTTAAAATAAACCGCACATAAATTATATAAAAAAAAACAAAAAAGAACTGTTGTACAAATTAAAAATATATATTCACCTCACACAAATATTTGCTGAGAATCTTATTCTCCAGCAATACATATGTTTCCAAGAATCGCAAACTTTTCTCCCCTACAGATTCCATCTTTTATGTCATTTAACAAAGATGTTTGAACATTATAACCCTCAGTGCTCAGATAACTTCGGAGTTTATCAGCGGAAGAAAGGGAATGAAGGAAGTATTAAAAGCAAATCACCAAGTCCCGTTACTATTGTCGCTTGCACGCACAAGTCACGCGTACTTTGAAGTCTCTAATCCCTTCTCACACCCCTCTTTTTGAAACAATACACAGTCGGTTTTTCCCGTCTCTGAAAGAAAGTAGAGACAGTCCTTCTGGAATAAGTTGTTTTAAGTTTGTTCCAATCACTTCAGTAGAAGTAGAAAAATCTTTTTCCACCATGAAAAACGTTCTCTATGACAGATCACAACTTAAAAAAGCATCTTGTTGTGACATGTAACCAAGGAAAGTGAGTACCTTATGGGATAGTTCATTAAGTATTTGTCTATTTTTTGTCTGTTTCCATGAATTAAATGCCTATTTCACTGCCTATTTTTACTATTTTTAGTGCCTATATGCCTGCCTATTTTAACCAAAATAAATTCCTAAACATCCGGGCTCATAACTTTACCAAACTCCCACCTCACTTCTTTCTGACCGTCTTCTGTTAAGAAATGAGAACTACCCCCATCCCTAACCGCCCATTCCTGCCGGTTTATTTGTTTCGCTCATGCGAGTACCATGAAATCCCCTGGCCGAGCAACCTGACTGCTGTGGTTTTTCCGTGGTTTTCCGCAATTGCTTAGGCAATTGCCGGATTGGAATTTTCATTGCCACGGTCCATTTCCCTTCCTCTTCTTTGTAGTAAAAAATAATTAAGATTTCATATCATTCATCTTCATCATCTCATTTCATAGGCATATTCAGGTCATGACGCATGTTTTCGTCCTCTCCGAAACCGTCTCTGGGTTCCAAGCCTTTCGCAATAAATCTGCCAGCATTCAATCCTTAAGAGCAGTTCCGAGCGCGCTTTGATACCTTAGGAGGACTGTCGGAATAGATCCTATGCTGCTTGGTCACCTTGGCGGTATGAACTAAAGGTGGGGAGTATAGGGGGCCCATTGGGTGAACGGTTGAGGGGTCTCATGCGGCCGGTGAGCTGGTACACCTTATTCATCCCGTAATTCTGGGTGTACAATAGGCCACTGTCGAGCCGACTGTTGAAGGGTCGTCTCTAACCGCGCCTAGGAACTCATTACTAATACTACTACTACTACTAGGCCTACTATTACTACTACTACTACTACTACTACTAGGCATCTATTACTACTACTACTACTACTACTAGGCATCTATTACTACTACTACTACTAGTACTACTATTACTACTACTACTACTACTAGGCATATTATTACTACTAGTACTACTATTACTACTACTAGGCCTACTATTACTACTACCATTATTACTACTACTATTACTACAACAACTATTACTACTACTACAACTACTATTACTACTACTACAACTACTACTATTACTACAACTACTACTACTAGGTCTACTATTACTACTACTACTAGTACTACTATTACTACTAGGCCTACTATTACTACTACTACTACTATGCCTACTATTACTACTACTACTATTACTACAACAACTACTACTACTACTACTACTATTACTACTACTACAACTACTACTATTACTACTACTACTACAACTAATACTATTACTACTACTACAACTACTACTATTACTGCTACTACTACTACTATTACTACTACTACAACTACTACTACTATTACTACTACTACTGCAACTACTACTATTACTACTACTACTACTACTACTATTATTATTACTACTGCTACTACTATTGCTTTTACTACTACTACTAGGCCTACTATTACTACTACTACTACTACTACTACTACTACTACTACCATGACTTTGGAGTTCTATAGCAAAGTCACAGAATAACCCAGTGATGAGCAATCGTTTCTGTTGTGATTAATGGTTTCAGAATTATTCTGATATAATCCAATAGTGTGGTATACTTGTCACTTGTCAACTATTTCATTTCTGCTGTCCATAATCTATTTTTGTCATTCGCTTCAATGATCAGTATTTCACTTCTATGATAAAATAGTGGAAGTGTCATAGACTTATAGAAGTTTATTTTAGTTTCTGTCAGATTTTGGATAGTTATGTATACATAATGTATTAGATTTTAGAATTCATTCTTTGTGTTTGTCTCTGTGTTAAAGGATGTCACTGTGTATTCGTTCAGTGTGTCACGTTGTAATACGCTCGGAGGCGATCAAATCCAAAACATTGTCAGGGAGCTAAATATACAAGAGAAAATGTAGTTCTTATAGATACGAATAATTTTTCTACAAGGTCTTTACATTTTCCTTCTCATTGTGTGAAATAAAGGAAGATAGTATTGAAAATGAAAAAGACGAGGTTTCATGGTTTCATGGAAGTACACTTTCCCAGTATTTCTTACAATGAAAAATAAGTTTTCTCCATTCGGTCTGTGTACAGCGATTTCTTTGTGAACTACCACACGGATTTTGTTCATACTCATTATCTATGAGTAATTTCAACCGGTAATATGCATGCGAAATATAATAATAGTTAGTAAAATGTTTATGGGTTTTTGACGAAAAATAATACACAATAGCGACTCAATTATAAAAGGTTCTAAAATATTTTCTAATTTATTGTTCTTACATTGGATATAGTAATAAGTGAAATATATGGGCAGTAGGCTGTCTCAAAAAGTGTATTTCCCAAAGAAATTCATTTTTGTTTATGTAATTACTCGTATATCTCCAATCGTTACCGCTGATTGATATTCTGGCTGATATGTACATCTGTTATCAGGCAGGACATCTCACTTGAGATATGTGTCAGAGGAAGAACAATATTGTTTATATACATCTGAAGTCTGATTAGTGGAATAGGCCTATGTAGTTAATCGGCAATGTATGCAATGGAGGGAGAAAGGAACTGACCACCCTACCTCATTATCTTCTGGCATAGTTACCTCATAAGTGGTGTTTTGTTGGTACCACTTGTGAGGTTCAGACATGTCTTCGGACAGTTGACTAAACAATCTCCAATCAAAAACATGTTAAAATAGAACTTAAAAGCATAGACCTATACGAATTTCTCTTGAGAAATTAACGTAACTCTAACTGTTACACAAACAGAGCAAAAAAGAAACTTAATTTGTGTGTAAAAATAATTAATATTATTTACAGATTTATATCTCCAATAAAATCCTAAGGCAAAACTTTTAGAGGCTCAGAAATATCTGTACGAAATAATTTTAAAAGTAACCTACCCCAGCAATCACGGAAACAAAGCAACGAAAAGGCTTAGTTGAGACAAGAAGAAACTTAGGATTTAAGAGGTGGGGAGACGCATACAGTTTAAGTCTCATTGTGTATATTCAGGACTTGTTCCTCGCCTGCAATAATGTAAAATACGATGAAAGAGTAATGGAACGGAGAAAAATTCTCTCCGGCACCGGGATTTGAACCCGGGTTTTCAGCTCTACGTGCTGATGCTTTTATCCACTAAGCCACACCGGATACCCATCCCTATGTCTGACAGAATCGTCTCACTTCGTGATTTAAGACGGCGCTTATTCCGTCGGATCCCGGGCAATTAGTCACTCATAACGAGTGCACCTCAGCACTTGTGTGGACTTTAGTCCTACATTCATAGACGTCTATGAGTAGTGCAGAGGGCGGCCACTAGAGGGAACCCAAGAGTTGGAACTTAAACTGAGACGATTCTGTCCGACACCGGGATGAGTATCCGATGTGGCTTAGTGGATAAAAGCATCAGCACGTAGAGCTGAAAACCCAGGTTCAAATCCCGGTGCCGGAGAGAATTTTTCTCCGTTGCATTACTCTTTCATCGTATGATGACGCAGAATATCTGCATGGAAATATCATATGTACTTCGGTACATTAAAATAATATATAAAATAATGTAAAAGCCAAAGAACATCTGTCACTTAGTAAGGGTTTAATGAAAGGTTAGTGTCAGTTGTAGGCCTATATATCATTTAGTCCACCGCCGTGAAGTAAGGGTTAGCGCGTCTGACCGTGAAACGAGCGGGCCGGATTCAAATCCTGGTTGGGAGACGTTACCTGGTTGGGGGTTTTTCCCGGGGTTTTCCCTCAAAAAATTGAACCTGAATTGCTGGATAACTTTCGGCATTGGACCTCGGACTCATTTCACCATCTTTAATTCACATAATAGCCTATCATCATCATCATCATCATCATCATCATCATCATCATCATAAATGCAATAGCCCGGGTTAAGTTCATGGTGCGGCGTGCTGTTCTTGTACAAGAGCGCGGCCGTTCTGCTCCCAATCATTCACAGAATAGGAATGGTAAGTACAATAAGCATCAGGCTGCAGTGGAAGCCTTTGGGTCCCTCCTCAGTACAAAGGAAAAAAATCTATTATTTACTTCTTCTGTTTCTCTTTCCTTCTTGCTTTTTTAATTTCCTGCCTTTCTTTACATAGCCTACATTCTCTCTTTCTGTTCCTTTTCCCACTTCCATTTATACATTACATTATGGTTAGATAAATGTTTTCAATCGACCTCGATCAACTCTCAAATATCAGAAATACACATCTCTGCCATATACTTGTGCGGTAACGATATGCGTACATATTAAAAAAAAAAAGGAAAACTTACTAAGTGGAAGTAAGCTTACAGCAGGCGAGAATGAAGACTAGATCGCGAGCTCGGCAACAATCAGTGTGAGGCGTCATCGTTTGCAAATCAAGCGTCTATTTCCACACACCACTGAGTTTCAAGCGTCTACGAAACGTATATCATTTTTCTCACTTGAATTGAGCTGAGTGAACAAACATAAAAGGAAATCGCCTCTAAGACTAAGCAATAAATATGAATTTTACAGTCTAAACCACCAATCTCGTCTCTGCGTTGCGGTTAAGGCTGACGTGTACAATTTTATTCTTGTGGCTGTGAAGAGGAGCTGTAGCAAAGGCGACATTTTATCAGCAAACTCAACATATTTTACTGGAAGAATTTTAAGGTTCTTTGAGATAGCATCGCAGCAAAAAGGAAAAAAAAAAATAATTATGTAGGGATTTACAATCTGATAATGCCTCTACTGACACAAGCTGCAAACCAAAAATATAATACAGTACCTAGATGTCTCCTGCCGTAGGCGCGTCGTCTAAAGCGTCATGCCTTGGGCTAGCTGTACGGAAAGAGGGCTAGTTCGAGTCTCCATGAGAAAATAAATTTACTCACGAAATTTCAGCCGCTGCGTCGAAGTCTGCACTTGTCTCACCTTCAAAAGGTGAATGAATTCAATGAAATAATTAATGGATAAATGGGAGGAGAAACATGTCAAAGGCACACGAAAACACGTCCTTGCAAAGGGAATTGAGACTGAGAAGAAGAAGAGTCTGTGTGAGCTCCAAGGCTGATGGCAACTTGTCTCACTCTGACATTAGAGGATTTTAGAGGTGAAAGCCGAAAATGAAAGTAACCTAACAGCTACTACATGAGGTGGGGAGAAGTACAACAGAACGACAACAGGACACGATCGCCAAAGATGTTAAAAGCCTGCATGTCGAGCGTGAAGAGTGGGCGCAGCAGTCCTCGCAAGAGAAGGGTCCCGGAGCCCTTGCACTGTGCGAGCAACGCTAGAGTAAATTCGCCCCAGAGTACCGAAGGCATTATACGAAAGTGAAGGCTCCGATTTCGGAAGGCTGTGTGTATGGATGGAAATGCAGATCTGTTCCATTTCTTTTATGGCTCATCCCGACGTGTATTAGGGCCTTAGGAAAACCACCGAAGATCACAGGCAAAGTGAGTTGTCTCAATTTAAGAGACTTGCCAATTGGCTGTAAGATGACTAATAAAATATGACTGGATAGGCCCTGAGTGCATGATGTTTTTTTAATTGTTTGTATTTCTTCTCCTCCTCCTTCTTCTTCTTCTTCTTCTTCTTCTTCTTCTTCTCCTCCTCCTCCTCCTTCTTCTTCTTCTTCTCCTCCTCCTCCTCCTCCTTCTTCTTCTTCTTCTTCTTCTTCTTCTTCTTCTTCTTCTTCTCAAGGCACTACAACTTCAAAATTGAATGTCTTGGCCTTCTCAACAATTTTTTTCCAGGAACTTCTATTCTGTACGACCATCATCCAATCCTTGATTCTTAGCTTCCTCAAATCATTCACAATATCATCTTCCCAGCGGCTTTTCGGTCTACCAGCTGCTCTAGTTCCCAGGAGTTTCCATTTCACCAGCCTCTGGTCTTCCATTCTTTTAACATGGCCAAACCAACTTAACCTCATAGCCCTGATGAAATTTATTATATTTTGATTGTGTATTAAAATATTTAGTTCTTTGTTAGTTTTTATTCTCCAGTTGCCATCTCTATCCTTGAAGGGTCCAAAGATTCTTCTTAAAATCCTCCTTTCAAAAATTAACAATTTTTGTTTGATCGATTCTTTCAATATCCATGTTTCACAGGCGTAGGTGACAACTGACCTTATTATGGTCCAATATAATATTAATTTGGCTTCTTTTGTTATTAGTTTGCTTTTAAATAAGCTTTGGTTGGCGAAATAGGTTCTGTTACCATTGGTAATTCGATCTTAATTTCATCTTCTATCGAGTTATTGCCATTTAATATTGTTCCCAGATATTTAATTTTATTGACTTGAGCAATCTGCATATCATTGATTTTCAGGTTATTTGTAATAGAGTTTTGGTTACCACATTTCAAATACTTAGTTTTATTTTCATTAATTACGAAACCAAATCCTTCAGCGGATTGTATTTCACCACGACAAAGACTATTGGGGTATTTCTGGCTTAAGATGAGCTGGGGATGGGTTATGATTCTGAGATTCGATCAGACAAGAGATGATTGCCGCTTCTCAGGTAGAAGATACGAAACGACTTCATAATGGAAAAGCTTAACAGCTAAGAAAAAGTGGTTGATCGTCTGGAATTTCGAAATCTTCGATACTTTGGACATGTCCAACGGATGCTAGAAATGCGATATCCGAAAGTATATTAATTTGATCCCTCCAGGAAGAAGGAACAAGGGATACCCTCGGTTTATGTGGAGAGGAGGAGTTGCTGAGGGCATGCGAGCCAAAGGATTTGAAAATGGTTCCTGGGATGATCGAGATAGGTGGAAAGAGGAAATTCAAGGCAAACATTGAAAGTGAAACGTTAAAAGTGAGAAAGGAAGTAAATTTCTGCCAGTGTATGAGACTCTTGTTCATTCAGCATCGTGATGAATTTGGGAAGCGACAGTAGGTAGAAATATATGGTTTTGAAAGCCAGTGATAAAGGTTTGGGGTACTAACTACACGTGACCTCATACTGGTTGGATGATCATTCTCGTCTACGTAGAAATGTAGGCGATACATTAGCTCATCAGTCAGCTGGCCGGCCTTGGCCCTCTGTGGGCTGTCGCGACACTTATTTATTTTAACAACAAAAATAAATATAATAATATATAGCTTTATTCTAAGGAAGAGTCCACACCTGTGGAGTAACGGTTAGCGCGTCTGGCCGCGAAACCAGGTGGCCCGGGTTGATTCCCGGTCTAGGTAAGTTACCTGGCTGAGGTTTTCCCGGTTTTTTTCGCAACCCAATATGAGCAAATACTGGGTAACTTTCGGTGCTGGACCCCGGACTCATTTCACCAGTATTATCACTTTCATCTCATTCAGACGCTAAATAACCTAAAATGTTAATAAAACGTCGTAAAATAACATATTAAAATAAGAAATCTAAGGAAGAGATTATTCGGTTGAGAAACTTTTATCATCCAGTCTGCTGTCAAAAAATCTGAAAGTTAGAATTTATAAAACAGTTATATTACCGGTTGTTCTTTATGGTTGTGAAACTTGGACTCTCACTTTGAGAGAGGAACATAGGTTAAGGGTGTTTGAGAATAAGGTGCTTAGGAAAATATTTGGGGCTAAGAGGGATGAAGTTACAGGAGAATGGAGAAAGTTACACAACGCAGAACTGCACGCATTGTATTCTTCACTTGACATAATTAGGAACATTAAATCCAGACGTTTGAGATGGGCAGGGCATGTAGCACGTATGGGCGAATCCAGAAATGCATATAGAGTGTTAGTTGGGAGGCCGGAGGGAAAAAGACCTTTAGGGAGGCCGAGACGTAGATGGGAAGATAATATTAAAATGGATTTGAGGGAGGTGAGATATGATGATAGAGACTGGATTAATCTTGCTCAGGATAGGGACCAAAGGCGGGCTTATGTGAGGGCGGCAATGAACCTCCGGGTTCCTTAAAAGCCAGTAAGTAAGTAAGGAAGAGACTAGTGAAGTGCATTGTGTGGAGTGTAGCAATATATGGGACATTACGACGAAGTGAAGAGAAGCGACTAGAAGCATTTTAAATGTGGATAAGGAGAAGAGTAGAGCGTGTGAAGTGGACAGATAGAATAAAAAACGAAGCTATGTTGGGAAAAGTGGGTGAAGAAAGAATAACGCTGAAACTGATCAGGAAGAGAAAAAAGAATTGGCTGGACCACTGGATGAGAAGAAACTGCATATTGATGGATACACTGGAAGGAATAGTGAACGGGAGAAAGGTACGGAGAAGAAGATATCAAATAATAGACGGCATTAAGATATATGGATCATATGCGGAGACTAAGAGGAAGGCAGAAAATAGGAAAGAATAGAGAATGCTGGGTTTGCAGTCAAAGACCTGCCCTTGGGCGGAACACTATGAATGACTGAATGAATGAATGATAACTTTGTTGTATAAAATAAAATAATTTCAACCAATGCGATAGTTAAGCGAATCTGGCCAATTACTTGATATTTTAAAACTGAGGCAACTGCAAATCAAATGTAAAAATCTGTTATAAGTTTAAATTATGTCTTAGAATGTAGGTTTTCACGGCCGGCGACAATGGAACTTGGATTTTCTGGGCTGAGAGGCCTTGGTCTGCTGGTGGTGTTGCTACCAGACGTGTACCTCGCCACTGAAGATGTCTACCGTATTAGTAGGCGAAATGTCTGGTAGTAACATCACCAGTAGACCACGGCCTCTCAGCCCGGAAAATCCTTGTTCTAGTAACTAAAACATTCAAATTTGAAAATTGTACTTTCAATAATTGTTCCTTTTAAAATTATTCATGTTTATTTTTTATTTCATCATCCTTAATTAAAAGTTTTCTTGTTTATTTCATCATCCCTAATTAAAACTTTTCTAACACTTGTTTATATTATTTAGGTTATGTTATAACGGTCCGGCCAAGCTACGAACGCACTGTACTAAGACGCTTATTTAGCGAATTATTGTTCATTTTTAAACAGCACGTTTTGTGCTACTCATACATTGTACAGTTTTAATGAAACGTTTGGGTATTTCACATCAAGAAGTCAACATTTTAGTTCTTCCAGAATTTTATATTTCAGAAGGCCATGTTTCGCCAATTTCTCCTATTTTTCACAGAGGCGACTTAAAGGAAAATGACATTATTTTCCAAAGATTTATCGCTCTCGGTAGTCAAGCGACTAAAGTCCACCGCTGTGGAGTAACGGTTAGCATGTCCGACCGTGAAATCTAGTTGGGACAAGTTACCTGGTTGACGTTTTCTCCGAGGTTTTCCCTCAACCAATTGAAGCAGAATTGCTGGATAACTTGCGGCGTCGGACCTCGAACTCATTTCACCATCATAATTACATTTCCCCTCTTTCATCAGCATCTCCATTTCTTTCCTTATATCGGGCTTCTTTGATTTAGAGTCGGCTGTGGGCCGCCGTCGAACTTGGACTCTGTGGTATGTGGTCATTAGTTGCTGCTGGTAGTGCTATATACCGTGGGTTCTCCCCTGGGGCTCATGGTAGCCCGTAGGACTTGGAGTTGAGGAATGGCAGTGAAGTCTACTAGTGCCCTGCAATGTTCGAACATGAGAGAAGCTACCAAAACATTAAACACTTCGTCTTATTTCATATGAAAAACTAATCGCAAGATCTGTATTAAAATCCTTAAGCGGTTAAAATATGAAGGGAATAAATGGGTAGGAGTGGAGGACTGCGTATATTTTTGTGCGAGATCGTGCGTATTTGCTTGTTTTCCGCACAGAAGCAATACGCGGTAAGTGTGAAATACCACATTCAGTATTCCCAACGTAACACACATAACAATTTCCCTCTTCTTACCGCTTAAGCGCGACATTCATTTTACTGCTTTAGGCTTTTAACATATCATTTTTAGAGACGTTTAACATAGTAATAATTATAAATTGGAAACTTACCACTGCAATTTCACCTAAATTGCAATGTTAATTATTGTTTTTAAATATTTGCAAAAATTAAGTAAAGTCTACTACTCCACGAAACTTATTTCATTCCTGATACAAGTAACATTAAGGAAGCCGTGAAAAAATCAACAAGATTCCAGATGCCGATGTTATTACTGCAATATGTTATATAAATAATATTGTTAAAATATTAAAATGAAAAATAAATCATTACATAACCGTTCCACATAACCTTACCGTTTGTTTTAAGTTTGCATTTATAGACTGGAGGGACAAAAAATACAGACGTATATCACGGCCTGCTGGAGTATAGTAAACACAGAAAACATTTTATAGCAACAATGTTGAAGAAAGATATTTTGGTGTTCCGAAGTTGCCGTCATTAAACAGAAACCAACATGGAGATTTCATTGCAACTAATTAGAAATTCGTCTTTCAGGTATGTAATAAACGATCTTCGCACAAAATAATGTACGATATACTAGCGGTATGTTTGTTTTCATGTTCTCGGAAATTAAAAAAGCTCAACTACGTTTCGCTTTTTCAATCTTTTCCTCGACCATGAAAACGTCAACATACCGCTCTTGTAACGTATATTACTACTGCATCCTATTCCACTGACGGTATTTCGATACTGCAACTAAACAGGCCGCGACCCCTGGTTTCCACACCATTATTCTATGAGAACAACGCTGCGCGTTTACAAATTAATAGTAAGTACGGGTCACTGCTTCAGGAATACGCGATTATCACGCCATGCCATCGAAACATCTATCCCTATCGACAGTTCCATTACTGGTTCAATTAGGTGTACATTGGTGCAGATTTATGCAACAAGCTTCCCGGAATTCCTATCTTCCTGCATGCGTATTGATCAAATGTGAATAATTAATTCAGTTAAAGCAATTTCTTTACATTACCGCTCATGTTGAACAGTTTGCTGCCGATTTGAATTAATATACTGATGTAACCATGGTAACAAGTCGTGTAAACAACACAAAACACGAGTAATTTAATTGCAACAAAACTGTTCACAATAATTATTTGTTACTTCATCGCCTGGGACAAGATAAAAAAAATTATAGGCAATAAAAGAACTAATATTTAAAATATATCGTCGTTGTTCCTGCAATAACTCCTATGTGACATTTATCGATTTTCAATTTTTGCTCTGTTAAATAACTTAAATAGTGATACAGAAAATAATAAAATTTCCTATATGTAATTATATTTCTTTCTTTCGAAAATGTAAGAATTCACAGTCTCCTATGTACTACTGCCACAGAATGAATAAATGTGTTTTTCTTCCTACTGAACAATTTTATTTTGCACATGGGAGTTATTGCAGGAACAACGATGATATCATGAATACTAGTGCAGAAAACGGTCAATGTTCCGCTTTCAACGTATAGGCCTACTCAACTTCACCTGTTTCAAAGTTCAAAAATCGCCAATTTTCAGAGTAATACAGAGTACTGTACTTGGCTATATAAAATGAAGGGCAAAGGCCTCCTGAAAATAGGGAAGCTCTTTTAGTACATCTCACGTGGAACTATTCCGCATAAGAGATATACATGTAATTAAGACCGAGTTTCATTTCATTATGCACACAAATTTTACACATTTTTTGTTCGTTGTTTTCTATCTACTACACAGTTAACCGTTCATTGTTCAGTTGTCATTCTATGTCTCGCTTCACTTATAGACTATCAATATAGGCCTACTAATATTTTAATACTCTCAATCATTTAGACCAGCCATGTCGATTGATGCCATAGCCGCAAGCGCGCGCTTTAGAGCTCATTGTGCCCGCAGTTCTCTTCGGAAGATTACACAGAACATACTAAACGAACGGGCCAGTCAATGGGTGTCCAAACGCCTATAGAATCAGGAGATATTGCACGTCAAGCATGCTCTGCTAAGGTCAATAACTTTCCATATAAAATAGGAAAAACGACCTTAAACAATATGCGCTGCGTGTTGCTTACGCTAGGGGTTGCCTAGTACGAGTTACAATTGGACATCTGTGGGCTAGTCTACTAATAGCGGTTAGTAGAAGCCGTAGGCCAGGGGTGTGCAACGCGTACGTAGGTTACAGGAAGCCACCGGTATGGCTCAATTGGTTAAGGGCTTGCCTGCCGGTTTGAAGTTCCGTTCGGGCGCGGGTTCGATCCCCACTTGGGTTAATTACCTGGTTGGGTTTTTTTCCGAGATTTTCCCCAACCGTAATGTGAATGCAAGGTAGTCTATGACGAATCCTCGGCCTCATCTCGCTATCACCAATCTCATCGACGCTAATAACCTAGAAATTGATACAGCGTCGTTAAATAACCAGCTAAAATAAAATAAAAATAGGTTACATGCAAGAGAACATACAGTAAATTTAATCCAGAATGGAGACTTATTTTGAGTAAAAAAGAAAGTGTGGGGACACACAGTGCATAATATGCAAAAAAAAATCATCACAAAAAATGTAACGTAGAAAACACATTGCGAAAAATACGAGTATAACGAAGAAAATTATAAAAGCATTGAAGGTGACCACAAACTGTAACTTAACAAAGCATTTACTTCTGATGTATGTATATGCAATTAATTTGGAATTGTACTAAATTTTTATTTCTGATTTTTAAATAACATCATCATCTCATAACAGTTTATCACTTTCCTTATTTTGCAGACTGCAATATCTGATTAAATCTGTATGACATTATCAGTTAGTTAGCCCTATGATATGTCTCTCACAAATGCGAAGACGTGTCATTCTTTCTCTGATGATCTTTTATTAAGCGTTGTATTCTAGGCGCTGTAGCCAAAATATAAGAAAGTACGAAGAAATATAGCTATTTTTATCCAGAAACATTGTAGCCAAGATGATACAAGAATTGTCGGGGGATACTGATGAAAAAAAGTAAATACTTATGTAAAGAATCTATTATTTTGTTTCTCATTATTTCTTGATGAAAGCACAGACGTGTCTGACACCTCGTAGCTTGTAGCTTTTGTTCGTGGTATAAATTAAAACCTCATGCTTACAGAAGAACTGTTAATGTATTTCGAAATCGGCGGAAAAACGTAACTTAAATTTTAAGTAGTACAAACATATAACTGAATGTTGAACACAGTGTTACTTCAAAGTGCCTGCTATGTTATAATGTGACATTATACTTTTTGAGAGAAAGTTGTTTACGTCACTAATTTCAATCGTGTCATATTCAACTATTACTTATATTTCAGAAGAGAACGTATTTAGAAATGCTGTTATTCATATCACATTCCGTATACACGCATGACACTCGCTACTATTTGTACACAACTGATTTCCTACCCCTCTGCAATTATCGGGTTTCTACACGATTCACCTTGTCAATCTCCTGGCCGTGTCCAAGCGCCTGGCGCCCGAATGATTTCAAGGTCATAAATTGCGCTTGTTTTTGACATCGCTGATTTAGACAGTCATATGGAATACGGGAGCAACTTTATTTATAATCTTTTTAAGTAAAGGTCATTGCCCGACTGTCGACATTGTTGTGGATACATTAGAATACTGCCATTTAGGCCTATACTCAATTCTGCGTATTACTATGCCATCTAGTGGTCATATAATAAGCAGACATGTTCATAAAGTAGGCCTTCAATCAATATGTAATGTGGTCTTGCAAAACATTATACATAGTCTATTTGTAATGGAAATGGGTAACAATTTGACATTTATGTAGTTAAATTGGGTTGAACAAGGTACGTCTATACTTACCTTTGAAACAAAATAACTAAAAGTTATTTGTACACATTATTGAATAAGTTTAAACGTTTTCGACTCTACAGAGTCTTCATCAGAAGTTATGCCGTAGAATACATAGGAATTTGAATGTGCATTTATGTGATCTACTGTAGTATATAACACTATTAAGACTAAACAAGTTACAAACATTAGTTATAAAGTACAATTATAAAATCTTTAAAATTTATTTTTTAATCAATAAAATGCTTGTGTAATCTGTTACACCAGCATAATGTTAAAACGAGGATGGACTACATCTTGTTGAACAGTCTGTGATAAGGGGATCACATAATTCCAGTGCAGTGTCTTGTGTGTAGAATAAACACAAAAATTGAGGATTACGGTGAGAGTTCCGATGTCTTTGTCAGCTAGACGGCAACTCTGTAGAGTCGAAAACGTTAAAATGTATTAAATAATGTGTACAAATAACTTTTAGTTATCTTGTTTCAAAGATAAGCCTAGACGGACCTTGTTTAACCCAATTTAATATAACTGTTTATCTGCTTCAACGTGGTTTTTAAATCCATTTATTTAGTTGTTTAATGCTCGAGGAAATCATTAACAAGTTAGTAGTTTTAAATATTTAGGATGCATGATAGATAACATATCTAAAAATATCGATAAGTTATGGAAAGAAAACTAAATAGATTCCAACAAATGTGTGGAACAATTGGGAGAAATGTAAAAAACAAATGAAGAAAAGAAAGTCAATTAGAGTTCTACAAGGCAATGGCAGTTCCTATACTTACATGCGGAGCAGGGACCTTAACAAAGGCGTGAGATTGAGTCTGTAGAATTGCGTTTTGTGAAATTGGTGGCTGGAGTCTTCCTAAGAGAGTATAGGAGAAATCAAGACATCAGAAACTATCTATAAATATTTATTCTAAATAAAAAAATAGAATAAATTACAAACAACTGGTCACAGTATCTGGAAAGGATGGAAGACGATCGGATTCCAAAGATAATGTTAAATTATAAACCGACGGACGAAGAAACGTGGGAAGGTCGAGACTTCGATGGATGGATCAACACTAGCACCACATAAGTTATTACAAATTCCTATGGAAACGGAAAGGGCCGACCTGCCAATGTCGTGTTGATGATGATGATGATGATGATGATGATGGAAACCACTAAACACACCGCTCAGATTGGCTGGCTATGGAACCTCCCGAATACAAATCCAGTGTTTCACCACTGAGCCATCTCGTTCGATAGGAGTAATGTTACATTAAGTGACAAACGAGTAAAATTATTCAGAGATATTTTATGTTCTACAACCACATTGTTTATGCAAATCTCAGAAATTCATTTGAGAATCGAGCGACCTTTTCCGAGAGTTGCTGGCAGATGACTGACTTCTTACTGACTGATTAATCTTTTAGGTGGATGGAAGTAAGGTAGAGATGTTTATAGGGAGCATTCCTAAGCTCTTAGCCAAAGTAGGCTTTTTGTGTATATCATATTTCTGTTCATGACCTGCCGTACCTCATAAATCTGCTTGATTCGCTGTCCCCGTTAGAAGGGGGGAAGAACCCGAGGGCTTCGGTACTTCTCTGCAGTTTTATGAGTCGTCTAGAATCCACCATCATTGCCATCTACCAATCGCTGGACAAACCGTGAGGAACACCTACCATGGTGGACGATCGATTTGGCGTCGTACCAACACAAGTGGCACCCTATGTTTCGAAAAGGAGATGATAGTGGAAGGAGAATTTTGGAGATTATTTGTGGAATGACGAGGGAAAACTGGAGAACTTTGAGAAAACCCATCACAATTTTGGCTTTGTACATTACAAATACAACTCCGCCATCGCCGAGATTTTAATCCTGTTCCATTGTCATTGTAACCAGTGCTCTGCCTACTGAGTACCGAAATATCCTATTAAGTGGTTAAAATAGATTCAAAGTACAATAATTATGGCGGATAATCAAAAGTTTCAAGTCTGAAAGAACCTTGTACCAAGTAAGTTCTTTATTCGATGAAAATGGCGCAGAATAGCATTTAGTGAGATTTGCATGTCTCCATTAGAAGAACACTAAGCAATAAGCTATCCCTTTTACACATTACGAAGGCGGTTGGGGATTTGGAGGTAGAGTTCTGTGTTTTCATGATGTCGGCATTAGTATGAGGTGGTGTGGTCGGAACCCCACTCCTTCTGCCCTTTAGGTCCAGAAAAGACCCGTTACTCAATTGGACAGGAGGGTGATTGATCCCCGGGGGCAGTTCTGGACTTTTGAGAATGAGAAAAATCTCTCTACTTTCCTGATTGAGCCCGAAACCTTCCAGTCCGTAGCAATTTCCTCCAGGAACTGCGTTACTCGCCCTCTTATTTCATTTCAAAGTGTTATTAATATTTATAAGGAGATAACTATGATGGTGATGATAATGATGATGATGATGATAATAATAATAATAATAATAATAATAATAATAATAATAATAATAATTCAAATTCTTTGAAATCGGGAAACAAAATACTGGTAAAATAATTGATATTGAAAGTAATAACTTACCTAAATTTAGTATAACGACTGCTGGTATGTAACATAGCTTTAATTATGATTTAAAACTATATAATAACTTCATTTTTCAATACCTTGCTTTAGAAAATGCAAGTATAGTGGAATTTAAATTTAAAATTAAATACATTTTATTATTAAGAAAAATTAACATAGGAGTTACCCCTGATTAAGGTTCTGGCTGATATGTACAGTAGTGGCAAAAAAAAAACCGGACCGACCCTTGTAGCTGATTTCAGAGCCTTGTTCACTCCAGAGCACGATAGACTGGTAACTATGACTTTCGTGATGCGAATCCTGCCTGGGAAACTTTTTTTTGTTCCTGATTCAAATTTATTCCCAATACTTTTCGATTGCAGCGATATTTTACTACTTAATTAACTTATTATTCCCAGAACATGAATTTTACCAGCAATCGAAAAATATTGGGAATAAATTTGAATAAGGAACAAAATAAAGTTTCCTTCCCAGGCAGGTTCCGAACCACGAAAGTCTTAGTTACCAGTCTATCGTGCTCTGGAGTGAACAAGGCTCTGAAATCAGCTACAAGGGTTGGTCCGGTTTTTTTGCCACTACTGTACATCAATTATCAGGCAGTACATCTCATTTGAGGTGTAAGAAGAAGAACAATATTGTTTGTATATCTGAAGCCTGATTGGAGTAATATGTTGTATAGTCAGCGATGTATGCAATGGAGGGGGAAAGGAACTGGCCATCCTATCTCATTATCTCTTGGTTTTGTTGCCTCGTGAGTGACGCCTTATTGGTGTCACTTATGAAATTCCAACCTCTTTTCGGACAGTTAACTAAACAACAACAATAACAATATAGAGGTAGATAATTAACTGCTAAATATTAGTCTAATTCAATTTCTTATAAATATTAGTCATGACTCTTTTAATTTGTAATGATTCATTTTATCAGATTTTGTAATTTATCCTGATTTCTATTTATTGCTTTGTTTACTTCTTTCTTCTTTCTATCAGTATTGTGCCTCCGAATACGAACGTTGCTCATACAGTGGTGAATTCATCTAACTTCATTTTTTATGTTCGGTGTTTTATATGTTCAGTAATGTTTAATGTATTTAATAGTTTTTGCATTCTATGCTTTTGTTATAACATAATTTCAATATTGCTTGCAATATTTCAATATTCCTGTGTAAATTAAATAAATTAAATAAAAATAAATTTAAGAGGACCTATAGTAGCCTTATTTACTTACTTACAAATGGCTTTTAAGGAACCCGAAGATTCATTGCCGCCCTCACATAAGCCCGCCAGCGGTCCCTATCCTGTGCAAGATTAATCCAGTCTCTATCATCATATCCCACCTCCCTCAAATCCATTTTAATATTATCCTCCCATCTACGTCTCGGCCTCCCTAAAGGTCTTTTTCCCTCCGGTCTCCCAACTAACACTCCATATGCATTTCTGGATTCGCCCATACGTGCTACATGCCCTGCCCATCTCAAACGTCTGTATTTAATGTTCCTAATTAGGTCAGGTGAAGAATACAATGCGTGCAGTTCTGTGTTGTGTAACTTTCTCCATTCTTCTGTAACTTCATCCCGCTTAGCCCCAAATATAGTAGCCCCTATAGTAGCCTTTTAAAAGTAATTTAAAATCGAAGATTTCGAAGTATGTTGGTTTAAAATTTAAATTGATTGGTATATCTAGCATTATCTGTCTTGGACTTGAGTCTGCGATATTCTACTACAGTGGAAAACATGGCAACCTTTCTTACTATCAGTAGCTCTTGCTAAATTCCCATCTCCATTTGCCTGCCTCGAATTAGAATCTGTGTCGTAATATCTGAATTCCTTCAGCGGCAGGCGGAACGAAAGGTATATTCAACCTTAAATGGGAGAAATAGAAATGCATGGAAGTGGGATGGGGATGTGTGCGAGTAGTGAGGCGGCGGAGGCGGCGACGGCGGCGGCGGGCGGAGGAGATTTGAATTTTTTAAAATGTATTTCGAACTCACTTACTCTCTTTCACTCCAGATTTCTGCTCTCGCGTAGGAAAGAGACACATCGAGAGGCTTTGAAGTATCGCGGCTTCACGCTCCATTGAACTCGCGCTGGACGATATGTCAGTTTGGGTTCCCGATATATCACATTTTATACTTTCCGTCCATTCCGCTCGGTAATGTAGCGGGGAGTTGAAGAGTTGGCTGGATGGACTTTCCACATGATTTGACAATCAGGACTATACATGATTTTTAAAAAAGAGTTGAACGGTTATTGTTCGCCGTCACCTAGCTGTAAAAAAGAGACCCTAAGTTTAATATTAAAAAATTCGAAAGGCTTTACAGCGCTCTGGTTTTTAGATGTATGCGTACTGCGATCTGAGTGTATTGCGGAGCTGGAGGAACTGCAGGGAGAACAGAAGAAAGTGTTCGGATTTTTTAAACAAGGCGCTTGCTGTGTGAAATGTTGTCAGCTGTATTATCTTAATTGATATCCCATGGCATGCAGAATACGAGAGCTGAAAGAGACATCCTATGCAGTACAGAAGTAACATCAATCAATGTTCGTTTTTATGAAGTAACGACAGTCCTTGCGCTCAGCCATAGTTGTGAAAACTGCGCCATAAATAGATCTGAGAAAATAAAACATTAATCTGCTGAGATTAGATTATTGCGTGCGATAGCTCTATTCACTCTCCCATAGGAACAAAAGGAATAAGTAACTTTTATTTCGGCGTGAAAAATCTGAAGCACTAAAATATTGATGATGAAAGCGTGTCCAAAGAATTGACGAAATTACGCCATGGTATAGCCTACTTTAAAGTGGAATAAAAAAAAGACCTGGCCGGGTGGTACTTTTCCATTGTTACTCAATAGACTACGGAATATCACTAAAAATCAGAAAATACATGCACTAATTCACTTAAAATTGCTGAACTATACACTAAAAGTAAATCATAGGCAGTACAAATTACTGCTTAGCCGAAACATTTCTTGAGTTTCTACTCTATTCTCACTAAAATAAATACTGTAGGTGTACACACTGCTTCGCCTATTTAGTAGAATGCGTTTGAGTCTAAAGAAAGCTGCAAAACAGTACAACGCATATCTGTAAGGCATCATATCACAAACACGTTCACGTCTGAGTATTTCTTACAAAGTAAATATTATTAAAGGTGTTGAAAACGGCGCAAATATTAAGGATATTACTGGTGTTTATAATAATATTTATTTATTTACTTATCTATTTATTATTCTATTATATATATATATATATATATATATATATATATAGTAAGTGTATATATGTATATATGTATAAATAAAAAAATAAATAAATAAATAAATGAATAAATATATATATATGGGAAATGCGTGTTATTATTCGGTTGAGAAGCTTTTGTCATCTAGTAACTGTCAAAAAATCTGAAAGTTTGTTCTGTATGGTTGTGAAACTTGGACTCTCACTTTGAGAGAGGAACAGAGATTAAGGTGTTTGAGAATAAGGGTCTTAGAAAAACATTTGGGGCTAAGAGGGATGAAGTTACAGGAGAATGGAGGAAGTTACACAACGCAGAACTGCACGCATTGTATTCTTCAGCTGACATAATAATTAGGAACATTAAATCCAGACGTTTGAGATGGGCAGGGCATGTAGCATGTATGGGCGAATCCAGAAATGCATATAGAGTGTTAGTTGGGAGGCCGGAGGGAAAAAGACCTTTGGAGAGGCCGAGACGTAGATGGGAGGATAATATTAAAATGGATTTGCGGGAGGTGGGATATGATGATAGAGACTGGATTAATCTTGCACAGGATAGGGACCGATGGCGGGTTCCCTAAAAGCCATTTGTAAGTAAGTAAGTAAGTATATATATATATATATATATATATATATATATATATATATATATATATTCTAGGAAATAAAATTAATTTGTATTAATGTTGTATTAGATTCACTTTTTATAATGAATTAACAACTCTTAAATACCCATTCTCTTATGATCGATTTTTACTGTCCATAATATTCCTTGACTTTCATGCTCTACCTAAACATGATGCTTGCCGATTGCAGGGGACTTGCTCCGCGTGTTATATCTAAGTAGGTAAACATTGGCTTTCTCCTAAATCGACGGAGCAGAGTATAGCTATTATTTTATTTTCTTCTTGTGATCACTACAGATTGCGATAGACACAAAGTATCATAATACAATAAATACGACATAAATACCTTAAGGCCTAATAAAAACTTATTTATGCTGATACAGTGGAAAATAACAAATTTAAACACATAACAATATATGAACAAAGGTCAAGAAGAAATCAATTAAAGTAATGGCCCATATGTATGAAACCCTTACAATAGTAGCTACAGATCCTTTGAAAGTTGCAATAATTGTGAGGTATTTTAAAATATCTTTATGCCGCCAAAAGATTTACCGAAGTCAACTAGGAACCGGAGTATGGTCCCACAGGCTCCTATCATTAGTCCCGTAACGACGATGGATTCTAGATTGTATTTGTCCCAATAAAAATTAATTGTATGTTCATACCTATATAGTCCTTTATTCCTCGTGTATTTCTTCTGGTTGATGTTCATGTGATTCGAGTCTCACTGTAGGGTCTGTGATGTAACATTCAAGAGAGGGAGGTTTAAATGTAATTATATCGATTCTTCGATTACTGGCCTTACTGGATATCATATAGCTACTTCTTCATGAACAGAATAATCTTGAAGGCAGTTGCTATTATAGATCTTACTGTATGATGAATCGTATTTTGTAGAAGTTCAGGATAGACGCCCAGGACATGGACAAGGGTTTCAACCTCCTTGTCGCAACGTCGACTATATATAATGGCGGATAGTTGATTTCGTCTTTCATCCTTATGAAGCCATTTGTGTAGACAATTTATATACAGAGTCGTTGCCCATGATGCGCCATAGATAGCTAGTTTGCGCTACATCGCGATGAGACGAGATAGATGATGTTGGAGATTTTCTGGGCTGCCACAGGGGAACCGGAGCTCCCGAAGAAAACCGCAGTGTTACCTTGGTCGCTGGCTTGCCCAACATAAGTCATAAGTCGTGAGTAGGTCGGGGATCGAACTCGGGTCCACAGGATTATGAGTTCAGTGCTCTAGCAACTGGACCGCCGATGCTGATGTAAGAAGGGCTTCGGGCTGCTGGCCTTGGACTTATCAGGCTACTCGTATGCGGATGAGCCCTGGCTGTATCAGGGGCTGAGGCACGAGGCCCACCTTTCAGTGTCGATTTCACGATGCTAATAGTTTTATAATGTAATTAATAATGTAACAATGCCATTATTAAAATAATAACATAATCTAATAAGTTACCAACTAATGCGAGACACGCGAAAATACTTTTCAAAAACCGTTAATCAGAAAACAGGACGATAGTCCTGGGGGGAGAAAAAGAAAACATACATTATAAGCCAGCCAAAGAAGATAAATTATTATGAGGAACTTAGTCACTTGTTTTTCTCACACTTGGCAATATACTAATTCTCCATCACAAGAGAAATATTTCTCCTCTTTTTGTGTTCTCCATTTCGATAGTAAATTCTTCCTACTTGATTTTTCGGGATGCGGAATTTTCGCCACCGATTTTTCGTCACCCAGTGATTTCGTCACATATTACATTTTGTCACTGCAACATTTTGTCACGATTCACTTTTGTCACCAACATATTTTGTCACCAAATCACTTTTGTCATCACTATATTTTGTCATCAATTTAATTTCCTCATCACTATTCGTCACTACAATTTTTCCCCCCATCGTGTCGCTTCTCTTGGTGATACCTATATACAATGATACGTATTCAAACAGAGGGACTATCAGGAGAATATCTTAAAGAAGAAAACACCGGGAAAAACGTAATACGGCGAACGCTAAGCTCCGTCCACGACCCCTTTCCACTTTTCCCCTACTAGCTCACCACACACTCTACGTGATAGGCTAGTGTTGTGTCGAATGCACATTTCATGTGGGTGGGGATAACTTCCCCTACTGGCGTTCGCCGTATTACGTTTTCGCCAAAACACCGAACTAAGAATAAGTTTCATTCTTGGTTGGATTGGCTTTTGTACCAGGGAATGGTATAGTCCGCGTCTTCGATATTCTCCAAGAAAATGTTATGGATGAGCTAACTCCAATCTTCTATTACTTTGAGGATAATTATGTCATGGGTCATAGACGTTGTAGCAACCCATGTTCTCTCCAAATATATAGAATTATTACATTCGTACCAGGAAAAATCTGCCCAGAACAACTAATACTTACGAAGCGTGGCATAGACGTCTCAATATTTTAATAGGCAAAGCACATCCCTCCTTGTACAATGTCCTTCAGTTACTACAGGAGGAGACTGCAAGGATACATCAGGACATTGAGAAATTAGAAACAGGCCAGTCTCCACCCAGAATAAAAGAAGAAATACACGTCCTTAGATAACAGAATTACACCAATTGTCGATAGATATAAATCCTGTAGAACAGAAGACAACATTCTTGCTTACCTACGTATCATAAGTCACAACTCCAGTGAAAATTTTGGTTGAAACTCCATAAAAAACAGAATGAATGTATGGAACTTCAAAATTCATGTTAATACAGAGCATTAAAATAATTATAGGCTACAGGGATGGTTTTGGACTCATAATAAAAATAGCCTAAATGTAATTTTCTGTATTATTTTGGTGACGATATCCCCTCAGTAAAAAAAAATGCTGACAACATATATATATGACGACGAAATATCTTCGGTGATAAAATCTTCTCAGTGACAAAAAACATGATGACAAAATGTATTTGATGACCAAAAAACTAATGACGAAAAATAAGTGACAAACTATAATCGTGACAATCCGGTTACGAAATGCCCTAGACCCTTTTTTTCTTTTGGTATTTTAAATCTTTCTTCATCGAAGACTAGTTAATATCTACCTAGCAAAGTGAAATATAAATCACACGTTCATTCATTCATATAAATAATCCTGCCATTGTTGTTAATGCAGCAGTCAAAATAAAATTAATTATTAAAGCAATGACGAAGTGATAATTATTAACGTCATGTTTGTAATCGGAACAGACTATAAGACCTGAACCTTGTTTACATATATACCTCTCATCTCATTATGCCTTATTGAATATTCATGCATCAGTGATAGCTCCAGGAATTCTTGCTGTTAATTATTCCGTGTAACATGGTAGGAATCCTATGAAGTTGGGACCTTTGAAAGACGACATAATTCAATTGTTTTTCACTCAGTTCTGTACTGATGATGGAAAAATTGCAATCATAAAGAGTATTTGATCAGTTGAATAGAAAAAAAGCTTCTTGAAATTCTTGCAGATGATAAAGCCCCAAATCAATTAATAACAACAATTTACAATACATAAAGAACATGTAATTTCAATTAATATTAGGTCAGAATACATAGCGGAAACAAATAAAATGTGGAGTATATCAGGGCTGCCCTCTGTCGTCACTTTTATTTAATATTTACGTTAATGCTATATCAAACGCTGGAGATTAACGACAATACATGTAAATATTCAGCTTTCAACCAGTAGTACTTTTTAACACATTGTTATAAGCCTATGCATATTACTAGGTTCTCTTTACAAATAATGAAGATAAATTTCAATATTCAGTATGTCATCTTAACATAGTAATTGACTAATTGCACAAAGTTTAATAACGAATTTTCTACAGTGAAAACAAAAATCATGCTTTTCAAGGTAAAATGTCATTTTGAATTCTATTTTAGAATAAATAAATTCTTTCAAGGGGTTTGTAGTTGGAGGGTAAAAAAATTAATTTTCCATTTTTATGATATTAAGGAACCCTTATGAGTAGCATATCTGTAAAATTGACCAAGTTATGCATTTAATAAATGTTTTGCAGTCAACAATATGCAATTTTATGGCGATGATAGATAAAATGAGGGAAGATGGAGAGTGTTGATGGAATGAAAGAGGGAAACGGGAGTATCACTAGGAACACCTCTGCAGTATCTGGTCTACCACAACTGCTGTAATAGGGATATCCTGAACTAGCACCAATAGATAGCGCACGTGTACTTTGAGGGATGCGCTTTGCGTATGCATTTGTTTTTCGGTATATAAACATTGAGGATATACTAGTGTATTAGTATATTAAATACTCTTAAAAACAACAACAAATGGGAAATTTTTGTTATGTTCCTATATGTAAACACCAGGGAAAGCTTTTTGTCTTCAATCAGGTCCCGAAATATTCTGAACATAATTATGCTTTAAACCTTAAAAAATATAAGTAATTAAATTGCACCTCGAAAGTGCTAGCTATTAAATAAAAGTAACCACTTAAAGTAAGGAATTGTTGACTACAGTTTCATTTTTGGAAGAGGAAAAAGAAAAATTAATAAAAACATATGCAACCTCGACAGCGAGCTTAGATTATATGCAGTAGTTGTAGGAGTCTCCGAAGTTTACGCCTGCAGTAAACTCTCGATAAACTGGGATGTTTATTATCCAGGACAATCCGTAGTGAAATCCATTTCGTGAATAATGTTTTTAATGTACTGTACTCTAATTATTAAAACCATGTTTTAACTTCAAATTTTCAAAATCATCCTACATAGTATTCAAAACTGCATGTCCTTAACCTACAAAACGCACGACTAATCGTGATACTACTGCGATCATATTATATCATCCTATTAAAAATTGCATTTGATCTTTCTGCAACTACGGAAAAAATACAAGGAATTCAATCTCGATAGTCCCTTCCCTATAAAAAAACACATTGGTGGCTGCATATTCTGTTATTAAATACTAATGATTAAAAAGGGTAATATTCACCTTCGACATCCCGGTAGTTCCTATTTTTTTTATTTGTGCACCTCGTTCTCAGAGTTCTCATAAACATTGAATTTACTCGTATCTATATTCTGCATACTACAGATTTCCCCACCCATCTCGGGGAATCGCTCAATATTATACAGGTTTACGTTATTATTTATTGTAAATTAAATTAAATTATGAGGTAAGAAAATATTGAATTATATTAAATTATACTAGGTTATACAAAATAATTGTAATTATAATTTTGACACGCACAGAAAACCAAAAAGCGGAAAAACGTAATCAACTGTAGCATATGACATAATATAACCCTACAACATGTTGCGCCGCGTGGAACGCTCCTGCCATCTAGAGGTAAAACTTCGCATAAGATATCCCTATTTCATCAAAAAATTTCATCATGGCCGGGGAGAAATCCAACCCGCCCTGAACGAAGAAGCGATAAAAATGAGGGATTAAGTGATCCGTCCGTCCGTGGTGCGATAGCCCATGAAGGGCCAAGAACGACCAGCCGACTGCTGGCCTCAAGCTCACATGCCTCAAGAGACATGAACGATCATCCAGTCAGTACAGAGGTATCGTCTAGTCAGCACGGTGATTCTCCTAACTGTTAGAGCTAGTTTTCGAAACTGAATTTCGCCACTTAGCGTAGCTCCCCAAATCGACCAAGATGCTGGGTAGGCACCGGTCCTATATACTGGCTGAAATTTCATGTAAAAATTCTTGCTCAAAAGGACTCGAACCAATGCTCATTCCGTAACGCGATATCAAGACATGATGCCTTAGACCAGTGGTTCCTAACCTTTGGAGTGTCACGAACCCCTTAAAGTTCCTACTTCATGTTGGCGGACCCCCAAAATATTTCTTGTTCTACTCATTACATATCTTCGTAATAGAGTGAATTAAGTATCCTTAATGCATTGGTAGCGATGTTAATTTTAGTTGTAGTTTTTGAATACAATTTCAACCTAGAAACACATAAATACAAAGATATCACGTTTTCCTGAGAAAAATGAAATTAGTTTCTTAAACTTGCCGTAAGGTTTATTATGATGGTTGATATTGCTTGTAGCTGGCAGTTTTGACAAGTCTGATTCAATAAATTGTAGATATTCTTAAATCGCAAGTTTAGCTTAACATTAAATTTACATCTATATCAATTCTTCACGGAGACCAACAAAAAAAGTACACTGGACACAAGTAAGTTATGTTGATGCAAATGATGTTTAGTTGTTGTGTCGTAGATCGGAAAACATGGGAATATATGAGTGAATGCAGATAAGATTGCAACAAGGTCGTTGTGGGAAACACGATTTTTAAGCTCTAGTCAGAAGATAATAACTAACAGCTTCTCTTCTTCTTTTACTGATGAACTATTATTATTTGTCACACAGAAGGGTTTTTACCCAATTGTTTTTTTTTCAATTGTAGGAAGGAAAATATTCCCTTAATTTCAATCTTCATACAGTAAATCAAGATATTCTTCATACTCCCAACGATATCCAGACAAGAGTTCATCACCATATGTTGCTAGGAAGTTCTGACTTGTTAGAGTGGGTAAATAATCGAATTCTCGATTGACAACACAGCTAGACCACAAGTGTAATTTCTTTAACATTCCTTCAATCTTACCCTGATCCTGAAGCTGGATCCTGAAAACTGAATTCAAAGAATTTAAAAATCTAAAGTAACAGATAGATACTCTAGACTTGCAAGCTAAGAGAAGTCCCTCAGGTGATGTAATTCCTGGTAAACTCTGTATCTCACATATCTGACACAAGCAAACGAAATAATTAATATTCCTTCAAGCTGAGAAAAATCAAAGAACGCAATGAAGTTAAGTTTAATTGAAATGTCATTTCAAAAATATATCTTGTTCCTGCGGGCCCCTTTCGAATTATTCTCGGACCCCTGGGGGTCCGTGAACCATAGATTGGTAACCACTGCGAGTTAGACCACGACACTACTGCACGGGACATTTAGGCATAAGACTAGAAGAGATGTCAAATCTACTGCCTGTTAGCCGAGAGGGCTAAAAATACACCCTAGTATTGCCACCCTATCGGCACTGGAGCCCTCTTGCTGTTAGCTGAATAACACCTGCATGGAAGAGCTATGTGTTCATTGCTATTAGATGCTGAGTCGATTGGAATGCTGTAGAATGTCCGGTACAATTAGGTCAGAAGAAAAAATGTAATTGGTCTATCAAGAATTGAACCTGAGGCCTCTGGCTTTGTAGTTAGTGGCTTAGTCTAACAGAATGACTATCTAGCTCTTTAATCACGAAACACAGACGTTAGATCCTTTTTATAATGTCCACGATTTTAATGTCCATTTTATTATGTCCATTACATAATGTCCATAAATATATGTCCTATGAAGTATATGTCCACTTTATTTTAGTCCAATTGCACAAATTTTATGTCCATATTATTATGTCCACTACATGGTTGTACTATGGTGACAACGCTGTTTAGTTCTTTTAGCATTCTGATTATTATATTATTTATGTCTTTGTTATATTAAGAATTTTAGATAAGGGTGCAAATAGCCATAGTAGCTGACGCGCCCTTCTTAAACCCTACTACTACTACTGGTTGTACAATACATTATGTTCATCTACAAATTGACTTCAATTCCCTACTCAATCTCTTCTGCCTGTTCACCTTCATACAGCTTCAGATGATAACTAATAGCTTTGAGGTAAGTTCTGATGTATCCTTCTTCGTTGTAGTGGTTGTAATTCCGAACAATCTCTTCAACTCGACTGAAATTTTGTAGGTACGATCTTTTAATAGGCTGTCGCACAATCAAATGCCCGCCAAGCAATAACTGGATTATTATAATTTCATTATTCCTTTGGTTTTTCTTGATAAATTCCATGAATTTCCAGACTGACGCGTGATGTGTTTCTGAAAGCGGTTATGCCAGCCCTCGACTACGTTAGTAGTTTGATGTTGTCCTGCCAGAATCTGATTATAACTGTTTCATATTTCAGGTGCGAATCTAGGTGGCATTGCTGTTCTTGTTTCTCGAGCAGGTGTTCCTCGGATGTAAGTTCTTTCCACGTCAGGCTCAATATTATTTATAAGGGTATCAAAAACAACCTGAACATCTTCCAGTGGTACAAAAGGAATTGACATGAAAGTGGACTTAAATAAATGTGGACATAAATAAAAGTGGACATAAATGAAAATGGACTTAAATAAAAGTAGACATAACAGTCATGGACCCAAAAAAATAGACGCACATAAAATGTGGACATAAATGAAAGTGGACAAAAATATTAGAGGACATAAGTCATTTGGACATGGTTTCAATGGACTTAACGTCTTGGAAGCTTAATCACATGTGCAGTACGTAGTAAGATGTGATCATTTTCTATTCTCAGTTCGTCGTTATCCGGCCAGTGATCACTGAATAATCTGTACAGTCAGAAAAAGAGAAATGCATTAAACATATTAAATCTTGCTTCCGTGAATAGCTCAATAATTCTGTTGTACATCGAAACCACAATAACTTGTGGAGTACTCTGCGTTGATGCTGCACGCGCTGCTACACATCGATTATGTAGCGGTCGATACTAATTAAACTTCCCGTGTATCGTTTGAGAAGCAAATAGTTGAGCCGCAAATTATACCCATACTATAATGAAATCATTTGAGATAGAAGTGAGTTGTCGAAAATCCATGTCCAAAACCCGAGTCCAGATCCAAATGGAATTTGTGAAGGACAAAGACCGTGTAAGGGGTACACTTTACCCGGAAAACCTATTTCCTCCTCATAATTATTATAACAATATTTCTTCTTCATAATCAGCAACATAATCCCAAACATATCCTTCGCTACACAGTAGAGAGGTTTCATAAAATACCCGAAGAAGTGTCCATGACGTAACTTCTCCTTCGTCACATAGTAGGGAGATTTCAAACCTGAATACACAGTAGAATCTCTATTATCCGTGATAATGAAGGGAGTGTACCGAACGGTTAATCGAAAAAAAATCGGATAATTCTATCATAAAATATTTTAAGTTCATAATACTTAGGCCTATAGTTTCGTAATTTCTTCCGTGGTCTTGTGTTTAACATGCTCGGTAGTGGACCAGAAGTTCACTAATTTAAGTCTGGTTTTCAATGGCGGATTTTAAGGGCCAAGGAAATTCTTTGTGATGGTTATCTGTGGAAAGATAGCAACAGTAGAGGTCCCGTGTTGTAAATTTACATAATCGTACTTTATACACTTTGTCCTCATTTTTTATTAAATCGCGCATAGTTGTAGCACCAGTCTCATATTCTGAAGCGATTTCTCTTTTTCCAAACCTCTTAGTTATTTGCACATTTTTCAATACTTAGCACAACACATTTTCTGACACTTATGGAAGACATTTTGCATAGAGTTAAACAGTATGGCCACTCGAAAGAATAAGTAGCCTAAAAAATATCTTCCACAAATAGCTACTAACTGTTTCGTTTCCGAGAGCGGCAGCATTCTTACTATCGTGAAGGTCACGTAAGAACTGTTCCTAAACAGCAAATTTGCCGTCTTGACAATGTTGCCAACTGTTACCAGATATCACCATATGAAGTAAAATCACGATCCTACGTACTGAATTACTTATTTACTTACCGTATTTCATCTTTATGTTGGAAGGTTATTCTAAATAATTGAATAATTTGTAACATATTTTCGTAGGCAGACTATACGAAAAAGGGATCAACATGTTATGTATTTTGCCTGACAATATGAAATTCATTGGTTTGACTAAATTGAATACAGTAAATAATGTTAAACATTGTTCAATCTTATGACATCAATTTAATATTAACATTTGTTAATACATTATTTATTGTATTTAACAACTGACTTATCTGAAAATCAAAACATGAATTGATTCACGAGTCCTAACCTAAAATATATATTTTGTTTGACCACATGAAGTTATTAGCACTAACTCCGAAAACCGAATATCGCCATGAAATATATGCTTAAGAATATTTATTCCTAATAATTTTGCTATTCCAATTATAATTGCTTTCTCCGTGAGCATAATTCCTTCTTCATTATCTTCTTTCGGTTAAATCTGAAAGAACGGAATGCCAGTAGAGAAAGTTATTCCCACTTTCACAGCTCGCTTTACGCTTTCTTGGTGGAGTCGCTGCTATGCTTTCTCCTTTTTTTGACATTATTGTAATAAAAATCTAAACACAAAATAAACTCATTAAAATATGAAATAATATTTCTATCGATAACCCATCTGCATTTTCACACCAAAGTATGTTATATTGATGTACACTTATCTGACTATAGTCTTGAATTGTAACCACAACGCAACATATAAAATAACTATTATAGTGTATGTTAATATTAATACTGCTATTAATTAATTATTAATACTTTCAAATTTGACTAGCTTCCAGTACCCGGCTCAGAAATCTAGTACAATTTTAATAACAGGGAACTGCAGTACCGACAACATCTGTCTCAGCTGCCAACATAGCAGTTACAAAATCACTACCATTTGTAGTATTTATCAGTATCGAAATTCGAAAATTGGCAAAAGAAAATTCAACCTGCAAACTGTAACTTCACCACAATCCACTAGCATATGTAGTAATGGGGGGAAAATGGTTAGGTTTCAACCTTAGGGTATGAAATAAGCTGACCCGGACTATGTATACTGTGTAACGGTAAAGGCATGTAACAACCTTCTGTAGAAAAAATAAGCTTACTAACATAGTGCACAGGTCTTTACATTTTGTTCTGTGGCAAAAAAAAAAAAAAAAAGAAAGAAAGAAAGACAGTTGGATAATCCGCCGATCGGTTAATAGGGTGATAGATAATCGAGGTTCTACTGTATCTGAGAAAATACTCAACATTTAATATGTCCTTCTTCATGTAGTAGGTAGGCTATGTTTCATATTTGAACACGCTGTTTAGCTCAAGACAGCTTAAGAGAAAGAAAATTGTGCATTATCAATGTCTAATCGCTTTCAATTGCACTGATATTTGGCGATATAAGGCGTTTAAATTATCAATATTAGGAAGGTATTTTTTTAAAAGAAAGTTACTGTCCACTTTGTCAAGAATTACTTCTGGGATTTTCTTCAATACTGAGAAAAGCAAACACACATGAATAGAATATGGTGTAATGAAATCATTTAATATAGAACTGAGATGTTTGCTTTTCATGTCAAATTGCGTTCCAAATCCCGGTGGTATTAATGAGGATAAAGGCGGTATTTGAGGAAGGTTTCATGCATGCGTGTATACAGAGTGTCTGACTCAAGCCGTTCATAAACTGTTTTAGGCTTCACGCACAACACGACTAGAGGTGGACACACAACAATCTTCGTCGTTGAAATTCTCTAACTTGCAACGCTTGAATTGTAGTTTAAATAACGACTGAGAACAGCTAACATAATATACATAGGTTCGATGGACTAATTGATATAATTAATTCATACGATGCGTCTAAGTAATGAAACAAACATTTGTAATACGCTGATCTCTCGAGGATAGTTCATGGCTCTTAGCTAGAGTGATATGTTTGTATGAATGTTTCGACTGCCTGAGAGGATTCGACACTCGGTCCTTCCTTTCGTACTTTTTAATTTCAAACTTCGATTCCTGGTGATTCTAAAATATTCTAATTAATATTACTTAAAAATGGAAATAAACAATCTATCGCAACATCATATGAGCCAGAATTTTCCACAGCAGTTGCTATAAAAGCTCGAATTCCACCGTCAGTAACAACCATTCACGGTTTGAATATCTGAAGCTCGTAACAGAACAAGCGAAAGATAGAGAGGAGAATTAAAAAGGCCAATAAGATATTTCAGCAAGCAAACTACGTCGATATCGTCCAACTCTATGCTTTGACGTTCTCATGGTAGTGTCACTAGGAGTGACATATTTAAAATATATTGAAATAAATTAATAAATTGTGTTACAATTCTGCGGTCTGTTCTTTAAAGATACGTTGTCTATTCCGAATGAAACAAATAAAATAAATTATTTTGAAGGGGACTCAATAAAACTACTATTATTACTATTTTTGGATAAGAGGAGTTCTGCATCTAATAGCCTGAAATGCCAAATTCATAGTTTTTAGTCAAGTACACATGGATCGTAAGTAGAGGATGAAAAACTCACACTCACTCAAACTCAATTTTCTTTACTACTTATTTACTAGCTTTTAAGGAACCCGGAGGTTCATTGCCGGCCTCACATAAGCCCGCAGTTGATCTCTATCCTGAGCAAGATTAATCCAGTCTCTATCATCATATCACACCTCTCTCAAATGAATTTTAATATTATCCTCCCATCTACCTCTCGGCCTCCGCAATGTCATTTTTCTCCTGCCTTCCAACTAACACTCTATATGCATTTATGGATTCACCCATACGTGCAAAATGACCTGCCCATCTCAAACGTCCAGATTTAATGCTCCTAATTATGTTAGGTGAAGAATACAATGCGTGCAGTTCTGCGTTGTGTAACTTTCTCCATTCTCCTGTAACTTCGTCCCTCTTAGCCCAAAATATTTTCCTAAGAACCTTATTCTCAAACATCTTAACCTCTGTTCCTCTCTCAAAGTGGGAGGTCCAAGTTTCACAACCATACAGAATAGCCGGTTATATAGCTGTTTTATAAATTCTAACTTTCAGCTTTTTTGAGAGCAGACTGGATGACAGTTAATCTTGGTACCCCGTCCGGAAAGTGGAGTACAAGTACATTATCCTTATCTGTGTCATCATCATCGTCTGCCTTGAAGAAGTGTTATCGGTCGTTTTGTTTCCACTGTAACGTTAGAAATTTCCTGAGAAATATAACGTGAGAACACCACTGAATATAGCAAAAGGCAAGGAACAAAGACACAGTTCACACTAAAAAGCGATAGATCCCATTCGGGTGAGATTCGAACTCGGTTTGTTAGATTTGTAATTATCGCAGCATATCGGAGACCTGAGTGTTATGACAAGAATTACAGGCATTGCAGGTGCAGGTGTGGTTCCTATTTCTGTGTGTGAAAAAGATAACAGAACGGTGCGGCGCTCTGCTATGTAATGTAGTGACAGTGAAGTTATTTTTACTCGAAATGGAGTGATAGAATCAACCACTGACCATAATACTGCACTTAATTACTACATGCAAATATGTCCGCCGCATTTCTCGCTAATGATCAAATGCTAGAATTATACGTAGGCCTTTTTAATGAAACATGGAATGTTTAAAATCATTTTATTAGGTAAATCATTGATTGGTGAGCTGATATTTGTTTTAGGGTATCCATGTTGTGACAGTAACGCTTACACGAGCCATCAGTTTTTATTTGCATAATTTCTGCTTACATTCGTATTTGTATTAGAGAAAACTACATTGCATTTTATATGACGTGCACGGCACGTCAGTCTGTAACGCGAAATCCGACCCGGCTGTTTTTCTAAATGACACTTCAAATTGGAAATCGTACATTACTAATAATTTAGTGGTCACGTGACCTCGCATTGTGGAGAGGGGTGTGGTGGGTATGACACGATGATTACCGGTCGTTCTAATGTCACATGTAATTACGTCAGACCTATTTGTTCGCTTCGGTGAACTGAAAATCAACAGTGCAGAAAATTGGCTTCATTTTGTATGAATAAATTATGACAGTGCTAAACTACCTTCTATGTATCTGGGAGGTTTTTTATCTTTCCCGTTCCATTAAGGTAGTAAATTTTGTTTTTGTATGTTTATATGCGTGCTCAAAGTTCAATAAGCTTAACAAATAAAAATATTTCTCGATAATTTTCAATTATTTTGTGGAACAGAAATTTTAAACTGAAACACTTTCTAAGAAGGGCTTACTGTAGCTTAAATCTTAGCAAAACAGTTCATCATGCTATTCAAAATACAGTAGATTCCGCACTAAATGTCAGAATTATCATAAGGAGAAAGTTGTACAAATCATTGGTATCTTTTCTTTAATCCTATTAATTAATTGTAAATCGACTGATGAAAAAATCTGTCTCCTCTCCTCTCCTCTCCTCTCCTCTCCTCTCCTCTCCTCTCCTCTCCTCTCCTCTCCTCTCCTCTCCTCTCCTCTCCTCTCCTCTCCTCTCCTCTTCCATTCCATCCCGTCACCTCCCTTCCAGTCTCCTCTCCTCCCCTCTCACCCTCCCCTCCATACATCTTCTCTTCTCTTCTCTTCTCTTCTCTTCTCTTCTCTTCTCTTCTCTTCTCTTCTCTTCTCTTCTCCTCTCCTCTCCTCTCCTCTCCTCTCCTCTCCTCTCCTCTCCTCTCCTCTTCTCTTCTCTTCTCTTCTCTTCTCTTCTCTTCTCTTCTCTTCTCTTCTCTTCTCTTCTCTAAGTTTCCTGGTTAAATTTCGACGAAAATAGGAACAACTCATCATCATTTTTGACTTCGTCTTCCGTCACGAATTCTACTCGAAGGTCTTTGTATACCTATTTTAACCCTGTCCAGTACACTAATAAATAATTGAGAAATGTGCGTTGACTTCTGTCTTGTATTGGGCTATAACCTGTATACAAAAATTATTTTTTCTTAGAAAGTCGTTTTTTTTCCCCCCTTTTTACTAATAACATCACATAACAATCGTTGATTTTAATTTGGAATGGATTGACGTTATCTGTTTTTTTAATAAAACCCTATTAATTTTAACTGAAATTACTGTACATTTCTCTCCGGCAATCAGTTAAATCAATTGAATAATGCAAAAAAAAAAAAAAAAAAAGTCGCTGTGCGCAGACTCATAGACAGCATACCGAGAACCACTTTTTCGGTAGTAGCTTATTAGAAATGTTGAAATCATGTATTTTTTTAAGTTGGTTATTTAACGACGCTGTATCAACTACTAGGTTATTTAGCGTCGATGAGATTGGTGATAGCGAGATGTAGGCTATTTGGCGAGATGGGCGAGATGAGGCCAATAATTCGCCATAGATTGCCTGGCATTCACATTACGGTTGGGGAAAACCTCGGAAATAACCCAACCAGGTAATCAGCCCAAACGGGGATCGAACCCGCGCCCGACCGGCAGGCAAGCGCCTTAACCGACTGAGCAACGCCGATGGCGAAAACATGTATTGCCGATGACATTCTGCGAAAGACTTTTTCAGCATCACAATATTTCTCTTTAGGATTGTGGTATAAGGAGAAAGTAAAAATCTTATGAATTACTACAAAATTTCGTTCTTTGTAGTCAAGTGGCAACTGTGCTTTCCACTGGATCCGAGGTTTGCGGGTTCGTCAGCGATAAAAATCCTTAGATGGCTTCCTTTGAAAGAAAAATATAACTGAGAGGACCGTGTCGTAGATGTATAATTATAACACATAAAGTAACTCGGAGCCTGAATGTAAGGGTCTCAACAGAAAATTTACAGTTTGAGTGGGTGTGAGTTTGTCCATCATCTACCTACGATCCATTTGTTCTTGACTAAAAACAGTGAATTTGGCATTTGAGGCTATTAGATGCAAAACTGGTCTTATCAAAAAAGGAAAAAAAAAAAGATAATAAAAATGAGTTAGGCACTGTCTCGCAAACTTGATGTTGTTCACTGTCGTATGGAATTTTTTCTACATCTATTTACAGTTTTATGAGATCTTGAAATACATTATAAAATTTGATGCAAAACTTGCATGAACCATCCATAAAGATCTGAGAAAATCCGTTATCTCTGGGTATATATTTAATGGGAAGTCTCAGGCAAAACTTGTCTTGTAATGAATTGAAAGAATTTTTTTTCAAACTCTTTCATATTTCATCTGTTTTATTCCAATAAAAATTTGAAATGCTCTCTGTAATGAATAAAATTTATAAGTTAGGCCTAATGTTTCATTCTGGTAGCATCAATTATTGTCAAACAATATTATTCACATAGCCTACACTATCGTTATAACTAGTTTACTTTCTTCAAAACTTGCCTTATTCATATTTTAAATAACATAATAATCTCAACTGGGACATGCAAATCACAGAAACCTGCAGAAAAGTATATTCTATTATTCATGTGCTAAAAAGGATAAATGTTCATCTTCCCTCTTGCTTAAAAAAGTCCCTTGTGCAGACCCTTGTATTTCCCTATTTTGACTATGCTGACATTTTACTGACTGACCTTTCCAGCGACAACAAAATGAAACTTCAACGTGCTCATAATTTGTGTGTACGTTTTGTAAGCAATGTTCGTAAATATGATCATATTACCCCATCCCTGGAAGCAACAGGTTGGCTTAAACTAGATAAGAAAAGAAATTTACATTCACTTCTCTTTCTCTTCGAAATCTTGAACTCTTCTATTCCTTCGTACCTGTCGTCTCGCTTCACTTACATTTCTTCCCACCACAATCTGAACACACGCTCTCGCCATGAAACAATACTAACAATACCATCCCATCGCACCTCCTCATACTCATCCTCTTTCACAATAGCCCTGCCAAGACTCTGGAATTCGTTACCTGCTAGCATCAGGGACTGTCGAAATAAAATTCAATTCAAACGCAAACTTACTAGGCACTTGGTCAGTAATTGAGACTCGTTCAGACATGGTTTCTTGTAAATAGTTCTTTTAATCTACCACAAAATATCTCAATATCCGGTAATTTCATCACTATAGAATTTTGTTATTGTAGGTTTAATTTGTAATTTAGTAAATACAAAAATATTCTTTGTTCTTAACTTCTATGATAAAATGTCTAGCTTTCATTAATCAGGTATTCTTGTCGTACTTTAATTTTTATTGTAATTGTAATTGTAAATTTAATATTAATTGTAATCTTATTGTTCATGTTATAGTTGTAATCCCCTGGTAGAGGGGCAGAGAAGGCCTGACGGCCTTATCTCTACCAGGTTAAATAAATAAATCTAATCTAATCTAATAACTGGTCTTATCCAAAAATAAAATTCAGATTATGCCCATAATTTTGGGTTCTGATTTTCCACAAAATGAGGATTTAATACCATCATATAATGCAATCTAACATCAAATTTTTCCTGTTTCAGTGACTAATAGTTTAGGTTTCAGTAGTTTTTTGTGAATTGTGGAAAATCATTTAATATGGACAAGGCGAGATTTGAATAATTTCGAGGGAAAAATTGTTCCGAGACCGGGCATCAATCCCGAGATCTTTGGTTAAACGTACCAATGCTCTACCAACTGAGCTACCCGGGAACTCTACCAGACACCGATCCAATTTTTCCCTCTATATTCACAGACCTCAAAGTGGACTTGCAACCGTCAAGCAACCAACATTGAGTGCACACTAACTCTGTGTGACTTAAATTAAATTAAATCAACTTTACAACCTGAAAGTTTGATTTGCATAATACACGTCACTGTTCGTTAACAGAAAACCACAATTTAAGTCACATAGAGTTAGTGTGCACTCAATGTTGGTTGCTTGACGGTTGTCAGCCCACTTTGAGGTCTGTGGATATAGAGGGAAAAATTGGATCGGTGTCTGGTAGAGTTCCCGGGTAGCTCAGTTGGTAGAGCGTTGGTACGTTTAACCAAAGGTCCCGGGATCGATGCCCGACCCCGGAATAATTTTTCCCTCGAAATTATTCAAATCAACTTTACAGGGAGTTAGACCTGAAAGCTTGATTTGCACAAGGCGAGATTTGAATCTAATAGCCTCATTTACTATTCTAGTGAGGAAACAGTAGATCCTAAAATTGTAAAGAATTGCATTTGCATAATCATCATTATGGCACAAATCGGAAGGGACAAACAATAACATTGCAGAACCACATGCAGCCCACGGATCGGATGTTGCATGTTAGACTAGACAATAGAGAATCTTCCGTTTCTTAGACGTATTTCGAAATTATTTTATTCGAAGTGTGAAAGCTACGTCAATCAAAACATGATTTTGAAATATTTTGTTAGCAAATGTGTGTACAACGGTATTATGTCAAGACCCCCATTAATGTAACAATTAGAAAACCGCACTCGAGAGCACATCGGGCCCGTATCCGTCCGCAGAGGAACAAAGCACTTCGCTTGCGGGGGACAGTGGAGGGTTCGTGTTGGGGTTGACTTCTCAGATTTCCGAGCTGTCACCCCCATCTGTCAAGACGAGCGAACGGGCGTCTCTTTTGTGCTTCGCGCCGGACCTGATAAGTGACAGTGTAAGCATCAACTCGGCCGTGAAAATCGCCGACCCCCACGTCCTGAATTACGCAGCTATCCAGTTGTACTCTCCAGAGACTTGGAGTCACGCCCTTTATGCGTTAAGGAGGATAAACACACATCTGTGATTAATATAATATAATATAATATAATATAATATAATATAATATAATATAATATAATATAATCCAGAACTGCATATAGAGTGTTAGTTGGGAGGCCGCGGCAGGAGGGAAAAAGATCTTTGGGGAGACCGAGACGTAAATGGAAGGATAATATTAAACTGGATTTGAGGGAGGTGGGATATCATGATAGAGACTGGATTAATCTTGCCCAGGATAAGGACCGATGGCGGGCTTATGTGAGGGCGGCAATGAACCTGCGGGTTCCTTAAAAGCCATTTGTAAGTAAGTATAATATAATATAGCCTAATAATAAAGGAATTGGTTGGGTCACTGGCTGAGAAGAAACTACCTACTGAAGGATGCACTGGAAGGAGTGGTGAACTGGAGAAGAGTTCGGGGCAGAAGAAGATATCAGATGATAGACAACATTGAGATATGTGGACCATATGCGAGACTAAGAGGAAGGTAGAAAATAGAATAGAATTGTAGAATGCTGGGTTTGCAGTGAAATACCTACTCATAGGCAGAACACTTATGTATATAGGTCTATGTATATTATATTATATAATTAACGTAACGTAACATAATACAACATGATGTTCATTAATTAATTAATTAATTCATTCATTCATTCATTCATTCGTGTTTCTTCTTAGCCAGTGACCCAGCCAATTTCTTTCTCTCTTCCTGATCAGTTTCAGGATTTTTCTTTCTTCACTCACTCTTTCTATCATAGCTGTATTTCTTATTCTGACTGTCTATTATTGTCCATGTTTCTGCTCCATACAATGCTACACCCCACACAAAACACTTCACTAGTCTCTTCCTTACTTATATTTCTAAAGGTCTGCAGAAGACTTCCTGGCACCAGTTCATGTTACTACTTAGCCTACAATACACCGAAAGTATGTGAAGCTGTCCACTTGTCCCATTTTCTCATTTCGAATTCACACCTTTACCCTCTATATTTTTTCTTCCTAAAACCATGGTCTTCGCCCTCTTTATTATTATTATTATTATTATTATTATTATTATTATTATTATTATTATTATTATTATTGGTGCTATTCAGTTACAGCGACTGTGACCATAAAATTGGTATGTAATACTTGATTCCCGGAAAAGTAAGCTGAGATTTAGTCTACCATTCTTTTCCTTTCCTTTGTCATAAGCTTGTGTTGTTTTCTTAGCCTTTCCAATGGGCGGTAGTTGAACAGGATTACCTCTTTAACTTCTTTTCTGAGGAAAATGATGTTCCGAATAGTAGTAGTAGTAGTAGTAGTAGTAGTAGTAGTAGCAGCAGCAGTAGCAGCAGCAGCAGTAGCAATAGCAGTAGCAGTAGTAGTAGCAGTAGTAGTAGTAATAGTAGCAGCAGCAGCAGTAGTAGCAGTAGTAGTGGTAGTAGTTGTAGTGGTAGTGGTAGTGGTAGTGGTAGTGGTAGTGGTAGTAGGTAGTAGGTAGTAGGTAGTAGGTAGTAGGTGTAGTGGTGGTGGTGGTAGTGGTAGTGGTAGTGGTAGTGGTAGTAGTAGTGGTAGTGATAGTGGTAGTAGTAGTAGTAGTAGTATTATTCATTTATTTAATTGTACTTTCAATTGCAAAGGTTATTCATTGTCAAATATCAATGATTATTTTGCCTGAATCTATCAGAGAAAGACTTATTTTACGTGTCGTAGCCTAAATATACAACACGAGACCCATACGTTTGCTCCTTTCACGGAAAAAATGTTATGGCCTTTCAAAATCCATCGCTCTCGGCTGAGTTTGAAACCGCAAACCTGGCAATCTATTTCTTCATCCGATTTACCTCCTCTACCGGCTTATATAGACCATTGCAGTGTAGGGTAGGAAAGATATTGTCTCTGAACCAACAATAGACATCTAAACATTGCGGCCCTCTTTGAATGTATGAGTCACCGCAGAGACTTCACAGAACAATCATAAGACAGCGTACAACCATCCAGTCTCGAAGACGGAAGATAATTTGTTCTATTAACTGCGACAGGAATCGAACCAAGGACCACTTGGATGTGTAGAGCGTGCTCTATTTCAGAGCTACCGCAGCGAACAATCTGGGATTCATTGACATATTCTAACCACTGCACCACCGACTCCTTGTACTGTCATTAACTATCAATAGGTTATAAGGTCTAAGCTTATAGTTTCATCTATAGAATTCTAACGCATAAAAAATGCTAAACAAGACCATAAAAATGCCGATTAAACAATTACATTAAATTATATACTGGTGCTAAATGATAGGCATGAACAATATGGAATAAGTAAAGATAAATACAAACAAGACGAAGGCAATAGTTATCGCAAGAAAATTAAAAAGGGTAAACGTGCGAATTCCAAGTGAGGCAGTGGAATAAGTGGACGGCTTCAATACTTGGGGCGTGCTATAATTAGCCTAGTAACATGAGCTGCTGCCAGGAATTCAAAACCAGGGTAGCAATGGCAAAGGAAACTTTTAATAGGAAAAAGTGCATCTTCTGCGAGCCTCTGGAAAAATAACTAAGAAAGAGATCAGTGAAGTGCTTTCTGAGGAGTTTGGCATTGTATGGGGCAGAAACATGTATATAGCGACGAAGTGAAGAGTTACGACTAGTGAGAAAAGAATAATACTCAAACTGATGAGGAAGATAAAAAGGAATTTGTTGGCTCACTGGCTAAGAAGAAAGTGTCATTGGAAGGAATGTTGAACGGGAAAAGATTTCGTGGCAGAAAAAGATATCAGATGATAGACAACATTAAGAAACATGGATTATATGCGGAGATTAAGAGGAAGGTGGAAAATTGGGAAGAATAGAAAATGCTGGGTTTGCAATGAAAGACCTGCTTTTTTTCCTTGTTAGGAGGGTTGGGAGAGAATATCCCACGCACTACGACCTGAGGTCTATAGTACACCTGCCTATATGGGATGAGTTGTGTGCCCACTGATCCTCTACGCGGACCGACCTAACCACTTGACCCCCTTAACGACCGGTCCCTATAGCCAACAGAATCCATGTACCACTCCTGCTTCAGCAACTCCCCCAAGGCTCCCTTAACGGTCCAAGGCGGAAATCCTCCCCCGAGAAGGTCTGCCTCGGGTTCCGTTGCAGAAGCTATCCATCATCACTTGAATACAATCCACGGAGGCCGGTCAAGAGAGCCAGCAGCTTCGGAGGGCCGCCTGTAGAGCGATCTGAAAATCAGAAGAAGTAACGGGATGATGAATGAAAGGATGATGGAGGAGGAAAGGAATTACCAAAGTTGAGTGGGGTTCCAATCGCCTGATAAAGTTATCCGATATTCATCCATAAGAATGAGGGAAAAACCCTGAAAAAGCCTCACCCAGGCAACTCGTCCCGACCGGGATTCGAACCCGGGCCCGCTGGATTCGGAGTTAACCCCTCAGCCACAACGGTGGACTAAGACCTGCCTTGGGCAGAAAACTGTGAATGAATGAGTTCAATCTAGTAATCGGCCCAAAAAGAATTTAAACCCACGCCCGAGTGCAGCCACGACGTACGAGTCCCGCTCGCTGTTCCTAGATGATGTCATTGGCCACATCAGTTGACATTGCTTTATCACTACTTTTTCTTCTTAGAGCCAGAGGTACTAAAAGTATAGATATACTTTTTGCATGAGGTTCTAATTGTATATTTTTATATCCTCATCCAAATGGTTTTCCCGAATTAGTTTTGCGAGTCTCCTGTGCCACATCGTTCAAGGGCTGCGTAGCGTGACGGGAAATCTGCGGAGCATGAACCTTTCAGCCGATGAAAGGATGATAAACAAGTTGTGCGGGTGGCCAAAGAGCTAGGGAGCTCGCAGATTTGCTTCACGTTTTGTGGTTGGAGTGAAATGTTAAGCGAGGTCTCTCGCTCTTAGAATTTTCTTGATTTGCGTTTATTGCACTGTTAGCCAAATGAACATGTACATAGCGTAATCTATAACAAAAATCTGAACTTTCCCCGATAATGTGCACATTTGTTACAATTTTTATTTCAATTTACTTGAAGAGACTAGATTAGTAGTAGCAGTGACGTAAGGTTGGAATTAAATATAATTATCTTAATGGAAGACTGATTATTAGAGGAGAAAAATTCGCTCCGGCGCCGGGCATCGAACCCGGGTCCTTGTGCTACGTATCAAGTGCTCTAACCACTGAACTACGCCGAAGTTCATCCATAGCACCGGATCGAATCTCTCTCCTCTAGTGTTTTCCTTTTGTGGCCTGACTCCAAGTTCGACATATATGTTGGCATATAGGCTATTAAGTCAACCGCCTTTATAGAAGGAGCGCATTCAATTGAATGACTTGGTGGCCGAGATTCCCCAGTAATATGCACTGTTGGGCGAAGAATTTACGTAAAGATTAATTTTTTGGTCCTACAGAAAATCTTAACGTAGATTCTTCGTCCAAAAGTGCATATTACTGTAGAATCACGGCCACCAAGTCACTCAATTGAGTGCCCTCCTTGTATAATGGCAGTTGACTTAATATTATGTCAACATATATGTCGAACTTGGAGTCCAAAACCTGTGGAGTAACGGTTAGTGCGTCTGGCTCTAAAACCAGGTGGCCCGGGTTCGATTCCCGGTCGGGGCAACTTACCTGGTTGAGGTTTTTCCGGGGTTTTCCCTCAACCCAATATGAACAAATGCTGGGTAACTTTCGGTGCTGGACCCCGGACTCATTTCACCGGAATTATCACTTTCATCTCATTCAGACGCTAAATAACCTAAGATGTTGATAAAGCGTCGTAAAATAACGTACTAAAAAACCTCGAACTTGGAGTCAGGCCACAAAGGGAAAAACACTAGATGAGAGGTATTCGATCCGGTGCTGTAGATTGAACTTTGGCGAAGCTCAGTGGTTAGAGCACTTGGACGTAGAACCAAGGACCCGCGTTCGACCTCCTCTAATAATTATCATTGTTACCATAACAGATATATTCTGTAGGGCTAAAATATTAATCTTTACGTAGATTAATGGAAGACGTATAAAACTTAGCAAAATAAATAGTATTTAGTG
Organism: Periplaneta americana; assembly: GCF_040183065.1. NCBI lineage: Eukaryota > Metazoa > Arthropoda > Insecta > Blattodea > Blattidae > Periplaneta > Periplaneta americana. The sequence goes on along the minus strand of NC_091131.1, from coordinate 104,489,015 downwards.
CACTATGTAACTAGTGAGCGATGTATGCAATGGAGTGGGAAAAAGAACTGGCCACCCTACCTCATTGTCTCCTAGCTTAGCGCCTCATGAGTGATGCCTTATAGTGTCACATATGAGGTTCACACCTGCCTTCGGACAGTTGACTAAACAAACAACCATTTGTAATGAGTAGGCCTGAGAAATAATTATATGCCGTTATAGTATCAGTACGCTTCGTGCGCCTCTAACTTTGAGTAGCCTACGTCTCGGAGTTGGGGTGAGTTAACGCAGTGTCTTTCGTTCCTTTGAACTCATGCTTATCATCACGGTAAGTTAGTCCTCAGCATTTGGGTGGTTGAAAGCCACTCCTTTGACTTCGAAACACAACTATCTGCTAAAGAAAAATTTAGACATCACTTTCTTTGTTAAAGAAAAATTGCACTATTTTAAAGACATTCTATGTTCTGTCTGTAGAAAATACACCTAATATAACATTGACAAGTATCAACCTTATTATTTCACTATGTTAATATGATGGTGTATTACGTTTTTATTTCGCATAATTTTTCATTTCATATTTTGTTGCAGTGAATAACAAACCACAAAATTTTAAATTTTCAAAGGAGAATTATTGTGTGTTGCTAGAAAACATAGTCTTACGTCTAGAAAAACTTCGTTCCACTTCAGCACAAACAATGAGAACATATTTGAAATATTGTACACAAGCATTATCTATGTCAAAATGTGTATAGCTAATTGGTAGGTGTTCTAACCTGACTCATAATCAAAATCGAAGTGAGTCATAGTCGGAATTGAAGTCTGACTCATAGAGTCGGAATGGAAGTCACAGTCATAATCGAAGCATGAGTCATAGTCGGAGTTGAAGTATGACTCATGGAGCCGGAGTCGAAGTCGCAGTCTTAATCGAAGTATGAGACATAGTCGAAGTTGAAGTATGACTCATAAACTCGGAGTCGAAGTCACAGTCGTAATCGAAGTATGAGTCATAGTCGAAGTTGAAATATGAGTCATGGAGCCGGAGTCGAAATCGCAGTCTTAATCGAAGCATGAGTCATAGTCGAATTTGAAATATGACTCATGGAGCCGGAGTCGAAATCACAGTCTTAATCGAAGTATGAGTCATAGTCGAAGTTGAAGTATGACTCATAAAGTCGGAGTCGAAGTCACAGTCGTAATCGAAGTATGAGTCATAATCGGGATTGAAGTATGACTCAAAAAAGGATGTATTTAGATTTCGATCAGTTAACAATATAGTAATTGCTCCAACTAGTACTGGTAATGATAATAATATGGAATCGGAGTCAAAGTATGAAACAAAGTCGTAGTCGAAATCAGTTGGCGCCATAGTCAGAATCTATGTCACAATCGGAGTCGAAGTATGGATCAAAGTTGAAGTCGGAATCAGTTTTTTTTACAGAATTACAGTAAGTTTTTATTTATCATATACATCAAAAGATAAATTAAAAAACTGCTATATACATAAAACAGAATTATAAATTAAAGAAATGACTCCGTATGAGCAAACGTTTGTGGTCGGGAGTTCAGAACAGCACTGTAGATAAGCAGAAAGAAGAAGAAGAAGAAGAAGAAGAAGAAATAAATTAATTAATACATATAAGTAGAGACGAGAATTCCATGCAAATGCATGTTTTTATAGCAACATAGGACATAGGTCAAACTTAGTACTTAGGCCTATCCATTTCATTACTTTCCAGTTCCAAATAGGCTATATGTACTTTTTCCGTGCATATTTTCATGTTTTGGCCATTTTTGGGGATAAAAACATGCATAATGCATATTTAAGCAATTTTTAGCTTAATCATGCATATAATATACATGAGGCCTATATTCAATTTAAATGCATGTTTGAATGGTTTTGAGTGGACACCTAAGTTTCTCGATTTTTACAACCCCGATTTTAGTTTCAGGAATCAGGATAGAAGAAGGAAAAGAAAAAAAAAACTAAATAACAGAAAAAGGTTCATTCAAGTTTGCACCCATAACTTCTTGCAATGTAGAGAGGTCATTCTCTGCCGACAAGCGCAGGAACCTCACAGAAACTAATTTAGAAATGTTGTTAGTTGTTAACTGTGCAAGAAAAAAAAAAGTGAAGTGAAATAAGACATTTGGAACAAAAATGAAAGTGCATATTTTAATGTATTTTTTGCTTGGTCCTGCGTGTTTCACAGTTTGGTAGTGCATGAATGCATGCATATTTTGGGATTTTATAGTGCATGAAATTCTCGTCTCTACATATACGGAATAGTGTCGAAGCCACAGTCGGAGTCGAAGTATGAATCAAAGTCGAAGTCAGAATCAGTCGAAGTCAGAGTCGTAGTCGAATCATGAATCAAAGTCGGAGTTGACTTATGACTCAGATCTGAGTCGAAGTCACAGTCGTAATCGAAGTATGAGTCATAATCGTAGTCAGAATGAGCTGAAGCCATAGTAGGAGTGGAGAACGAGGTCGAAGTCGGAGTGAAGAACGTAGCCGAAATCTTAATCGTAGTCTTAGTCGTGGTCGATTGTAACCAGAGTTATAGTCCTAGTCGTGGGAGTCAAGGTTGTAGTCGGACCGGACGTTTTGTGTGCCGTCATCGCAGTCGGTCTTTGGAGTCTATGAACCAAAAAATTAATTGCATGTGAGAAGGGGTTCTTTCTCTTGCGATGGGAAACTTTTCTCCTCATTCTGATAATTACTATAATTAAGAAGGCAAGGAAAGTAGGATAGTTCTCTCCTGTAGTGGGACTTAATGACGTGAACACTTTCACGTTTGCTTTTAGGAAGTGGCCACAAAAAAATTTAGCGTTTCCGTAAGATTATTTAATTAAATTAAGCTAAAGTTTCCTTAAACATGTCTATTTTTTTGGCTATGTTATTGAAATTTACTGTGGAACTTTAATTCACCTAAAAATTTTCGAAATAGTTCCAAATTTGCTTCCAATAAAAGTTCATATATTAAAAAAAAGAGTAGAGCAGCCATTAATAGAGCATAAAAGAGTAGGCCTACTCATAAAGAATATGTAGCATGGAGAAAACTTGGGATTGCAATAGCCATTCTGGCTAGCTAGAATGTCAGACATTTGACAGCTGTCAACAAAACAAGCCAGTTTCCTCATATGAAAAGAGCTGCTACCCTTCTCCTAGCACTGGGCGTCTCTCGCTTGTCACTCAGAAAAATAGCTTTTCGTTATTGTTTTGTTTCGGTCGGTGCGGCCATTTGCAGAAAGGAACATGCGCACTCGTCCTTTGGGAACTCACCCTTTGTCAGAGAAATTGCCAATTGTTATTTAACAACGAATTCATAAATTACATAATATCAATTTTACTGAGCAGTGAAAGGTGGGGGGGGGGGGAGTTTGAAATGTGAAACTGTTCACGTTTTCTAGCCAAAACATTTTGATAAGCGTTTCATAATTTAAAAAGAGGCACAATAAATTCCAATGACAATAGTAGACACCGTAAAAACTAAATTCTATTGTCATACGTGTCATTTTACGACAAAACGGTAATCGAAACCTTTTTATAAAATGAATGGGTTAATAAATGCCGCGACTGCTCAGAGTTTGAATGCAATGATAGGGGCTGAATACAGCTGTTAGCGGATCAATAGGCTGTTACGTATAATTCAGATCGATCAAAAACTAAATTGCTCGCCATTAGTGTAAGAGTATTCTTGTATGTACTCCGACGTCGAGCCCTAGAATGCGATGTTTATTCTGCTAGAATTATATAAAATTATGCATTATATTAGGTAAATTAATTTTATACGTCAAACTCATTGTCTCAGATTTTGTTACAGTTTAAAAATTGGCGCGTTGCATACTGTTTACACTAAACAAAATATACAGCGTGGTAACACTTTCATATGATTATTATTAAGTAAGTATTAATGAGAAATTAACATTATACACGTCATTTGATAGCCAAACTCTCTCATAGTTTCAAAATGTAAGATTCGACGTTCTAGGTTAGGTTAGCAGTTGATTTTTCTAATTGTTTGACGTTCTAGGTTGGGTTAGATTAGCGGTTGGTTTTCTAAGTGGTTGACGTTCTAGGTTAGGTTAGCGATTTGTTTTCTAAGTGTTTGAAGTTCTAGGTTAGGTCAGCATTTGATTTTCTAAGCGTTTGACGTTCTAGGTTAGGTTAGTAGTTGGTTTTATAAGTGTCTGACGTTCTAGGTTAGGTTTTATAAGTGTTTGATATTCTAGGTTAGGTTAGCAGTTGGTTTTCTAAGTGTTTGACGTTCTAGGTTAGGTTAGCAGTTGTTTTTCTAAGTGCTTGACGTTCAAGGTTAGATTAACGGTTGGTTTTCTAAGTGATTGACGTTCTAGGTTAGGTTAGCGATTGGTTTTCTAAGTGTTTGACGTTCTAGGTTAGGTTAGCAGTTTGTTTTCTAAGTGTTTGACGTTCTAGGTTAGGTTAGCGGTTGGTTTTCTGGAAGTTTGACGTTCTAGGTTAGTTTAGCAGTTGATTTTCTGAGTGTTTGACGTTCTAGGTTAGGTTAGCGGTTGGTGACAACTCCATAACAGACTATAAGTCGTTCTATGTTCTGCAGCTTGCGAAAACAAATTCAATAACAATGCTATAAACGTTGTTTCGTAGACATTTCCTAATTGATCATCTACCGGACGTTCTACCGCCGCTCATCTAGCCTATCGCCCTTGACCTCCCAGCTCACCATACTTGACATGTGAAGGATGCAGTTTTGTGCCACTTCTACCCCAAAACCTTAAAGAAGTAATCTATGCGATCATTGCATTACTGCGATTGAATCCATAAAGAATATGGCAAGAATTTGACTATCGTGTTGATGTGTGCCATGTAACAAGGGGTTCTCACACTTAGTATTTATGAAGTGGAAAACTTTGAATGTTTTTAAACAGGTTGTAACTTCTTAAGACCTAACTGTAGAGAAAGAAACGTTTTAAACAAAAGTTGTTCGATTTCTTGAGGAAAATCAGAATTCCGGTCCATGAGTGGGGTCGACGGAATGCCTTGCATGACGCAATCTGAAAGGCTCCTTCCTCTAATGAAATTTGGAAAAATCAGCATTTAGTTTTATTGATCCATTTGAGAGAAACTATCTTGTAACAGTAGGTATACTGTCAAATTTTCATGTTTGTGGACAGGTATTTTAAATAGCTTATTTTTGGTAATAATCTAATATAATGTTGGGTTGAAAGAACGTATTTGTTAGTTTTTTGACCCTTAATGTTTCCATATAGCCTACATTAACGTAGAATTGTGTGTGTGTATCTAATACCCACTTCACTTGGCATGATTCGAGTTCCGCATACTGCGGATAGATGGCAGGACTGTGACTCATTTTCAAATTGCACACCACTTCGGCGGGCCACGTTATGCATGATGTGTATCTGTGAAGAGTTATGTCGTGTACTCGGGTGAGTGTATGTTAAGTGTTCGTGTAAGTGTAGTGTAGGGAATGGGTGAGGATGATGATAAAGGTGAGGAAGGGAGAAGGGGAAACCCGGTGCCGGCACGTAGCCTACTCCTGTCGAATATCACCAAGGGGGCCGCCAGGCTTAGCGTCACCATCCGACGGACGAATCACTATCAACAGTGACATATGCCATCTCTCCTAGTCCCGAGGTAGAAATTTTACAAAAAATTTCTGATCCCGCCGGAAATCGAACTCGGGCCGGCTAGGCTGGAAGCAGACACGCACCACAGAGGTAACTCGGCGGATTACGTAGGATTGTAAGAACGTCCATTAACGTTAATTGTTCGTTTAAGAATACTTTAACTTATTGGTCCTACAGGAAGTTAATCCTTCATATTCGACCGTGTGTTGGAACCTGACATCTCGAACGTTTCGGAACTGTGTACAGGTTCCATAATTTAGCTCACAATAGAATAAGGCAGAGGAGGGTAAGTGTGCGCACCTAGTGTACTATTGTCTGTGGAATCTATTGTATTATAAATGAAATATTGAAAATTTGTTTAATGAATGCAAGTATTATACAAATTATAAATTCAGCAGATGGACTTTGGGAGAAGATAATAAACAAATAAAAAATTTTAAGGAGACGAATGCGGGTAAGCGTAAACATAAAGAGTTTGCAGTAATCAAGTTATTAAACAAACATTTGAATTCACGCAAAAACAATTTGTTTTATATGAGAAGATTTTTTAGGCAGACAAAGAAATTTTAAGGGCTTTTAATACATTCATAACTGAATTTTTGTATATTATTCTAGAACACAAAGCACATTACAGAAATATGAGATTTAGTAATAAATTTAACTACAACTGTAGAAATGAGAATTAATGTAATAAATGAGAAATAATAAACAATTATTACAAAAAGGGGTCAACAACAATAGTCGCATACAAATACTCGAAATCCTCTGTAACTTGAACATAACTCATTCCACCAAGACGAACATATTCCACACTGAACCCACTCTCCATCGTTGGTCTCCTGACACCTAGCATTTAGTTAGTTTCTGTGATCCAGCCTACTTCGAAGGCGACGAAGGACATGTGAAAATTGACGTCGAGAAGTATTAGGCCTATTTACCTTTTTGGCAGTTTGCTCTCTTAGTACGATGAAAGAATTTCTGATATTTGAGCTTGTCTTTTCTTCTTTTCCACGCTGCATTTTGGAAGTGGAGATATTTCAGCTACCTTCACTTTCAGAACGGCCCCGAGGTTCACTCAGCCTCCTATAAAGTTGAGTACCGGGTCTTTCCCGGGGATAAAAGGCAGTCAGAGCGTGGTGCCGACCACACCACCTCATTCTAGTGCCAAGGTCATGGAAAGCATGGGGCTCTACCTCCATTCCCCCCAAGTGCCTTCATGGCATGTTACGGGGATACCTTTTTTTTTACCTTCACTTTCATTCCCAGTGTGGGATTCATTATCGGGTTAATATCTTCATTACCATTTTCTGCTTTTGCTGTTGATCTTGAGCTTACATTTTCATCACTGTTTCCATTCTCGCCATTTAACGACGTTTGTGGCTGCTGAAGATCTTCTGAGAGTGACAAGAGATGGAGCAAACTGATTTTCCATAATAACATCAAGATTATTAGATCTACATCATAATTTTATAGCAATCATTTTAAATAGTAATAAAAACAATTTTTAAGTATGAAAGTTGTCCTCCAAAAAGAGCATTGTGAATCAAACAAATTATAATCTTGAGCGGGTAAGTGTGTGTGCACTGTTACCCGCTCATTCTGTGCACACTCTTAGCCGACATCGAGCCAGTTTAAGTCTGTGACACTAAGGACCAGCACAATACGGTCATAGGACATTAGTTCATGCCACTTCATTGCTACAAGTAGGACTTCATTTTAATGTCAACATGTTCCTTCTGACTGACTTATAACTCTGTAGAAAGTTCAAGTTTTCTTTTGAAAAAAATACATGTGATTTCAAACAAAATGTTTTCATACCTTTCTAAATAGAGATTCTTCTGCGGCTGGACCAACGTAGGTCTCACCCTTGTCAGTAATCCATAGCAATGGAGTAATGCAAGCCTTTCCAAACTTTGTTCTTGCAATTTCTCAAAACTTTCCTAATGGCAGTTACCATTGTCTGGCCCCAAGGCACAGAATATTAAGCTCTCCACCATTCTGAAACTATTAGAAAAAACATAATAACTTGCATTACACTACGCACGAAAATGAGTAGTCCTGTCAGTATTTTATAAAGTAGCGTTTCTCAAACTATGGTCCGCGGGCCACCTGTGGTCCTCGAGGTCTACGCTTGTGGTCCTTCAAAAAAGGCAGAAGAAAAAATAAAATTCAAACTAATTGCGTATCACTCTTTAGCTGAAAATCTCAGAGTTTGGAAATGACACATGGCAATCGTCTTTCACTTTTTCTTTCAGTACTAACATTTTATGAAATTTATTACCCTATTCGTCTACTGACTTCCCACTCTAGTCTCAACAACAAAAGAGGGATTTAAAGCACTATGAACGTGGTGTTTCTCGCCATCTTTTTCCTGCACATCTGGCGCCGCCTCTGTAACCCAGCCAGGGACCACCCAAATTCATAACGGAGGACCGAACCTTTTCATGTATTTATGACTTTCTTAATAGTTTTGCCTACACCCAGTCTGCACATTGAAATGGTCATGTACTGTACGTCGTACACCAATAATACAATAATACAGCTCTGAGGTCACAATTTGAAACTTATTTTCCAAGTAAATATGACGAATTTTCATGGGTTCGTGATCACTTTCATTGCGATATTGAAATTAACAAACTTTCATTGAATGAAAGGGAACAGTTAATTGAACTCTCGAATGAGACCGGACTTAAAATGAAATTCCAAGCGGAAAGTATGATTAATTTCTGGACCGCGTCACAAGTGAAAAGAGAATGCAGTGAACTGTACAATGGTGCTTTAGAGATTATAATTCAGTTTGCTTCTACGTATCTGTGTGAGAAAGGGTTTTCATCTCTAACTCTAATAAAAACAAAGTAGGCTACAGAAATCGGCTCGATGTATGTGACAATCTCCGACTTAAACTTACCAGCATACGCCCAAATATAGAACAATGTTTTAGTTAGTAAGTTAAAGATCATCATCATCATCATCATCATCATCACTCCAAGGATTAGGCAATTGCTCGTTCCGACTTCATAATTCATCATCATCATCCATAGCGCTACAGCCCGGATCGGGCCTCGGCTTCCTTAAGAATTCTTCTCCATCGGTCTCGATCTTTAGCTACCGTCCACCAGTTCTTCACTCCAAGCCTCTTAATGTCGTCCTTAACACAGTCCATCCATCGTAGCTTTGGCCTTCCAACTCTCCTTCCTCCAGCAATCCCATATTCCATAACCTTCCTAGGTATTTCACATTCATCCATTCTCTTAACATGCCCTGCCCATCTCAGACGAGCAATCTTAAAGGATGTTATTATATCGGGAGACTCATAAAGCTGGTATAATTCGTTGTTATATCTTATTCTCCAAGTTTCACCATCCCTTACAGGTCCAAAAATCCTTCGCAATATCTTCCTTTAGAATGCGACCAATATAAATTTATCCCTTTCACTAAGAGGCCATGTCTCTGATGCATAGGTCAACACTGGTTTTATTAGGGTCTTATATAGTCTACATTTTGTGCCACGAGATAGCAATCTTGATTTAACTTGTTTTTTGCAGCCCATAATAACACTATTGGCGCTTTGTATTCTTCTACTCATTTCCTCTGAGATATCATTGTTACTATTAACTAGTGATCCAAGATATACAAAGCTCTGGACTGTCTCAAATTTGGCATCATCAATCTCAATGTACTTAGAAGTTTTATTATTATTTTTGTTATTGACTACCATGTATTTTGTTTTGTTTCCATTAATTTTTTTTTAAAAGGTTTCTGAGCAATGGACTTTTTCCGGGGTGGGGTTGCTAACCACTACGCCCAACCGCGCAGCAATCCTGCGTGGACGATGATTTTCTGTCTGGGTTTCCTCCCGTAGCTGGCATGTCCCAATTATAGCGTCGGGTACTCGCTTTTCCGTCCTTACATGCTTAGCGTTACCCAGGGGTCACGACGAGGACGTGCATGTATTTGACTTGGTAGGAATGAGTGGTATTTCTCGAGATTTTAAATGAAGTATGACTGCCAGCAAGCTATACCCCCTCGAGACCACATACTACCCCTTCACCCCCGTTCAATCCACTTTTGTCTATAATTCGTGACTTTATCTAATAAAGGCTGTACTTTTAATTCTTCTCTTATATCCTCATTTCTAATTCTATGAAGTTTTGTACACCCTTTAACTTGTCTGAGGAACCTCAACTCCGCCGTTTGTATTCTATCTTTCTGTTTTTTCGTTGGAGCCCAAGTTTCACAACCATACAATATTGTGGGAATTTCCATAACTTTATACATTTTTACTTTAGTTTCTTTTCTAACTTTATTTTTGAACGTTCTCTGTATTGTTCCACATACCGTCTGAAATTTATTTACTTTAGAATCAATATCTCTTTCCATATTGTAACTAATATCACAGCCCAAATATTTGAAACTAGACACCTGTTCTATACTTTCATCTTCTAAAATAATTTTGGATCTCACTGGATATTTTCCTCTAAATGCCATTGTCTATGGTTTTTTTACTGATATCTTTAGATCATATAATTTACATATTTTATGATTATCCAAACTCTAATAGCCTATTAAAGAAATAAAAATGAATTTTTTTCTATTAACATTAGCTTAATTAGTTAGTACTAATATAAAATTAATTTAATTTAATTTAATTAATTTAAATTAATTAATTCTATTTTCAAATACCCTTTTCGACACAATCATGAACCCCCCCCCTCCCCCACAACAGGAAACCAGAAGATAGCGCGGGACCTTCACTAGGCTTTGGACAATGCAAAACAACACTTCGAAACTAGTCAGCCAGGTAATTTTCTAATGTTAATACAGTAAAGAAGTTATAAAGTTAATCAGTGATTAATATTTTATTACTGTAGGCTACCTTATAAGAGTGAAGTAAGAATGAAGAAAGAATCTAAAAAAAAATTATGGAAGTTACGACGGAGGGTAGAAGGTCGAGAGGAAAGACATACCTCAATAATGTAGAAGAAATCGGCCGAGAAGGGGGGAAGACAATGGTAGAGATGTGAAGGGCAGCGATAGAAAGGAAAAGTTGGACTGCGTAAACGAAACTTTCCCGACGGGCATGCAAAGAAGAAGAAGAAGAAGAAGAAGAAGAAGAAGAAGAAGAGGAAGAAGAAAAAGAAGAAGAATGAAGTAATTTAATAATAATAATATTATTATTATTATTATTATTATTATTATTATTATTATTGTACTTTAAAGAAGAGAAGTGAATTTAGGCGTTGGTTTTAGCATTCAGTAATGTGGAATTTTGATATGATTAATAATAATAATAATAATAACAATAATAATAGTAGGTCCTTGTGATAATAATATGAACATATTTTAGGCATTAAGGCTAACATGTTTATTTGAACATTTCCACGCTTTGTGTGTTCACGTCAAATTCGTTGACTGAAGAGTGATGGGTGAAATTTTCAAGAGAAATTTTACATTCGGCATGTACCCACCCACCCATCAACCCACACTTCTGGCGATTATACTTTTTACAATACCTGCCATTTTATTATCTCCATCACGCCGTGTGTTTATACGGTATCGAAGCATTACGGCTACAGATTTCCGAAATAGAAGTAATAGCAGAAATAAAGCGCAAGCAATTCACGTCAATTCGAAGCAATCACATGTCGATTCCAGTTTGTTTTTGTGTGTGTGTCATATAATTGAGTAGGAATGACGGACCGAAACCAATATTATATTTTTATTGAGACCTACGTGATCGTCGTGTAGTTTACTGTCTCTATAGCGTGATGACTTCTGATGTCTTGTTTCCAATGATGGACAGTTTATGCAAAAAAATCTTTACTGGCTCGGATGGGGATGATGAAAAAAAAAATGAACACGCAGTGTTAGATCTCGTCACTTTGAAAACCCCCTTCCCCTGTCCATCATTTTTATTTCCACGCCAATGAAGTTAATTTCTAGAGGTTCCGTATTAAAAATTTCCTCTTTTTAAATATATCAAACTATAAAGCTTAATATTTTATTAACATTTTTGTTGACTATGAAGTGTATATACACACAGGCGCCCATACATAATAATCCATTTAAACGAAATGCCGAGTGGGGCTGCGTTGGGACAGCCGTAATGGATGCATTTATGCATGAATACAGAGATCGTTGAGGCGTGCTGAAATCCCAGGCCCATTTGCGAGAGCCTCATGCTAATTAGCTATTAGGGTTGGCGAGGGGTGGGGGTAGAAGGGTGTCTATTGTATGGCAGATACTACGCGCCTGCTCATTTCGTTCCCGCCTCACGTCGCCATTTTAGGTCCCAACACACAAAACTCAGATTGAAGCGTATTAGCATCACAATGGATGCCGTCTGCCAGCGAGCAAACAAACAGTAATCGCGGAACGAAGGTTGACTGATATTTAAAAACAACAGAAGGAGCATGACAAGGGATTTAAGATAGCTTACGCGATGCGGATCGAATAAAAGTGTTACAGACCGTTATTTTTCTTTAATGGTCTTCTTTCAAATTATCTTGTACCTCACACCGATGTCGAAATAAAATTGAATAGCTATTCTCTTTCCAGTATTTGGAGCAGGCTTTGAGGCTGTGCCGTCCTCAGTCCAGTCGCTTCTCTCGAGCCTTCCTATGACTCGTCCATCAGTTTTTTAGTTGGTTATTTAACGACGCCATATCAACTGCTAGTTATTTAGCGTCGATGGGATTGGTAATAGCGAGATAGTAGCCTGTTTATTTATTTTATCTGTTTTTTTCATCATACTTCCCGTGATAACTTGAGCTACTTATAATTTTCCTTACTGTGTGTAGGCCTACCTAAAAATATTGTATATATATTATTTTAATGTACCGACGTACATCGTATAAAAATATTGTGTTCATTGTAGGCTCTATGCTTTTTAATTTACTATTTTGTTATTTTATTATTATTATTATTATTATTATTATTATTATTATTATTATTATTATTGTCTGAATTTTTTTACTTTGTAGGCCTATGTCTAATTTATTTTGACTTACTGTTAATATTTTATTGTCTTTTCCTTTTTTTTTCTATATAAAACAGTTGTTTTGTATGGTTGTGAAACTTGGACTCTCACTTTGAGAGAGGAACAGAGGTTAAGGGTGTTTGAGAATAAGGTGCTTAGGAAAATATTTCTGGTTAAGAGGGATGAAGTTACAGGAGAACTGAAAAAATTACACAACGTAGAACTGCACGCATTGTATTCTTCACCTGACATAATTAGATACATTAAATCCAGACGTTTGAGATGGGCAGGGCATGTAAAATCCAGAAATGCATATAGAGTGTTAGTTGGGAGGCCGGAGGTAATAAGACCTTCGGGGAGGCCGAGACGTAGATGGGAGGATAATATTAAAATGGATTTGAGGGAAGTGGAATATGATGGTAGAGACTGGATTAATCTTGCACAGGATAGGGACCGATGGCGGGCTTATGTGAGGGCGGCAATGAACCTGCGGGTTCCTTAAAAGCCACAAGTAAGTAGGCCTAAGTAAGTAAGTATCTTATTATGTAGGGTCTATAGAGCCCGGAATTTTAGGTGCTAAAATTTAATATTGTTCCTCGCTATAGTTTACAAATATAGAAGCCACGCCAGTACTTATTTGAAATAGGCCCTATCATTCTTGTCATTCAGTATTTTTCTTTTGGTACCGTAAACGTCTTTAATCCTCTTAGCCACCACTTACAAATTAGCACACGGGTCACAAGATCCATTGCCCAGTCCTTGTGACTCTGTTGTTTATTATTACGTATATGACTATTGTGAACTAGGCTTAAAACTCTCCTCACTCTATTCATCTACATTCAGTGTAATTTTTAACTTCTAGCACCTAAAATTCCGAGCTCTAATTATGTCTCTTATGACGCCGAGTGTTACGATGAAATACGTATTTACGCCTGTATACACATCAATTAATGTAGGCTATAATTTCGGAAACACGTCTTCGTAAATTGTCATTTCTTTGTCATATTTAGGCCTACATACACGGAACCCACGAATGTTGGTCACTTCAATCAGCCGGAAAAAATATGCCTATTTATTTGGAATAAAATGCACATATCTTTAATAATTTACTTCGACGCGTGTATTATTACTAGGGACTGGGTTTATAGGTTTTTACCTATTTTTTCCATTACTTCCGAACTCATAATTTCTTAGACAAGTTTTCGAAGAGTCATATATGAAGAGTCCACTGCAAGAATGATGGATGTCACTTCCTTGTCGGAAATGAACCAAGACTGTCAATGCATAGCTTAAGACATATAGAATGTACATAGAGAGTTATATGGCATTAACACTCATGGTAATTGTCGGAAAATCACAGTTAATGATCGGAAAATCACAGTTAAGCTTTGAGCGCTAAGCATTTCAAACTTTCAATTGCTTCTCCTGCAAAATGTATTCCAAATGGCATCCATCATTCTTGCAGTGGACTCTTCATATGTAAATTCTGTTGAAACTAAAAAAAAACCTAAATTGGACCATATGAACTAAAAAAACCTAAATTATAATTAATACGTATTTTTCTATATTTACTGCGTTTTATGTTATAAATATATATTTAGAAATTTTAACACATCTTATAATTGAAGAGTCCACTGGAAGAATGATTAATGTCACTTTCTTGTCGAAAATGAACCAAAACTGTCAATGCATAGTTTGAGACATATAGAATGTACATAGATAGTTATATGGCATTAACACTGATCACTGGTCGACAAAGTTTTCTTCACAAGAAATCTGATTAGTGATTCTAGAGCAGTTTTTCATACTGAATTCAGATATGTAGTCAGAATTTTTCCATCAGGCACAGTTTTTTTTGTGACAGCTACTTTTTAAAATCGGATTTTAGCGTTTTCTTTGACCTGTCATAGGAACCGTTACCTCATATGTAGCGATTTTATCCAAGCTGTATTTAAGGAAATGATTTGTAATATTATGCTGAAGCACCTTAAAACAATCCTGTGCAGGTTCATTCATGTTTGGACATGCTCAGGCCTGTTCATCTGGCATTGTGATGTGTCAGTATCGAGCTGGCCGTGAGTTTGTTCAGTAGTGAAATAGTTCCTTCCTTTCTTTTCGGAAGTGTATTGTGTATGTAGTGTTTTAGTGCTTAGTGTTGTTCATCATGCCAAGAAAGTGTGTAAATCATGTAGACAGTTTCTGCTATATTTGTGGTGAGCTGACCTTCAAGTCTCAGGAGCGACATTTGATCCCACTTGTAAAGAAGTGTTATCAACTTTACTTTGGCTGTCAAGCTGGTGATTTTGATAAGAGCTGGGCCCCAAATACATGCTGTGTTTCGTGTGTTAGATTTCTGACTGGATGGAAAAAGGGTACACATCGTATGCCATTTTCAATTCCTATGATTTGGAGGGAACCGAAGTATCATTTAAGTGATTGTTATTTCCGTTTGACAAATATTACAAGAAACACATCTAAAACAAAACATACAGTTAAGTATCCTAATTTGAAATCTGCAATAAGACCTGTCTTACACAATGAACAGTTCCCTGTACCAGTATATGCCGATACGACCTTAGGTAATAACTCTGATTCTGACCTAACTGAAACTGAAAATGCTTCAGATGAAAATAAAAATGATCCTACATTTGAAGCCAATACCTGTTCATCAGAACCATACTTTCCCAATCATGACCTGATTCGGGATTTAAATCTGTCTAAACAGCAAGCTGAAGATTTAGCTTCCAGACTCAAAGGGTGGAATCTACTCCAAAAAGACGTAAGAATATGTACGAGTAGTTATCGTGGCCGCCATAGTGATTTCAAGGACTGCTTCTCTGAAGAAAATGGTATTGTGTTCTGTAATGATATTTGTTCAATTATGGAAACTCTTGGGCTTCAACACCGGCCAGATGAGTGGCGACTATTCATAGATTCGTCTAAAGTTAGTTTGAAGGCTGTGCTGTTACATATTGGCAATGAACTTCCATCAATACCTGTAGCGCATGCCGCTGATATGAAAGAGACATATCAAAATATGAAAGTAATTCTAGAGAAAATACAATATGGAAAATATGAATGGTGTATATGTGGTGATTTAAAGGTCATTGCTTTATTGCTTGGTTTCCAACTTGGGTTCACCAAATTTTGCTGTTTTTTGCGCCTCTGGGACAGCAGAGATAAGAAGTCTCACTATGTTACAAAATCATGGCCTAAACGTGAATCTCATATCCCTGGCCAGAAAAATGTGTCATATGTCCCCTTAGTGAATCTTGAAAAAATATTGTTACCTCCATTGCATATTAAGTTAGGAGTAATGAAAAATTTTGTCAAAGCTATGGATAAACAGTCTAATGGATTCTTGTACTTGAAATCGAAATTCCCCAAAGTCAGTGATGCTAAACTGAAAGAAGGAATTTTTATAGGACCACAAATCCGTCATTAATGGGTGATGATCATTTCGAAGGACTGTTAAATCCACTGGAGAAAGAAGCCTGGCTGTCTTTCAAAAGTTTATGTTTCAATTTTCTTGGAAACCATAAAGCAGAAAACTATCGTGACATAGTGACTGATCTTCTGCATTCTTATAAAGCTATGGGATGCAACATGTTTTAAAAATTCACTTCTTGGACTCTCATTGGACTTCTTCCGCGAAAATCTTGGAGCTGTCAGCGATGAGCACGGTGAGCGTTTTCATCAGCAAATTTCTACTATGGAAAAGAGGTACCAAGGCAAGTGGAGTTCCAATATGCTGGCTGACTACTGTTGGACCAAGAAGAGAGACGTTCCAGATGCAAAATATGCCCGAAAATCACTATCTACCACTTGCTAGGTAAGTCAGAATGAGTAGTTATAATGTTGAGTTAGATAGCTAGTTACAGATTTTTGTTAGAATATTATAAAAATTCAAATGAATATCACAAAAAACTCCTGCCCGATGGGGAAAAACTGAAATTATATTTGAATTCAGCACGAAATATTCTTCTACAAAATGTTATTTTACTTCTTGTGAAAGAAAAAAAAGTTCATTTTTGTCGACTAGTGATAGTCATTGTCCAGTAATGATCGGAAAATCACAGTTAAGTTTTGAGCGCTAAGCATTTCAAACTTTCAATTGCTTCTCCTGCAAAATGTATTCCAAATGACATCCATCATTCTTGCAGTGGACTCTTCAATTGTTATCCTCTTCTGCATGGAGAAAGTGACCCAATCTGCGGTCTTTACCCCTTCAGTCTTTTGTTGTTTTGGATAAAATTATGAATAGAGACTTCCGTCTTTCTTTGTATGGCAGGCCTCCCTTCAGAGGCTTCACCCTCTCAATGGCACTGATTGGGGCTATATGTATTTTGGAATTTTCACTGTTCGCAGATATGATATGCCTGTAGAAAAACATGAAGTGACTGAACTTTCTCTTGAGGTGAATTTACTGCGAAAAAGTCGCATTGTTGAAATTCGTGATGTTTTCGGACACGTTTGCTGATAGAAGACTCTGATCTTGCGTGTGCGGATACGAGCTGTGAACTTTTCTGAGGTCTGTAGGTTAGGTTTTATAATATACAGGGTGAGTCACGAAGTTCCTTCTGGTTTATGGAGGTGATTTCTGAGGTTATTTGGAACAAAAATTGTAAGTAAATTAATGGGATCACATTCATAATTAGGCTACTGAGTTACGGTAATTTGAAAATGACAGAATAAATTTTTATTTCAGGTTTTCACTAGAAAATGCAAAAAATAATTAAATACAAACAACTGATTGTTTATGAATCAGTCTCTTTCATTTAGAGTGGATTTAAATCATATTTTCGAAAATACCTCCCTGAGGCAACGATCCGCACGGTTGTGAACCGCACGTGTAGCATTTCGCAGCTTCATACGTTTGTTCCATACTGTAGCCGCGGCATCCAGAATGATGTAACTTACACAAGAGATAACAGCTTACCAAATAGTGACTATCAACACGTGCACGTAGTTATGGCAACAAACATGTCTAGCGCTCCATTCTCTATGACGCGTTTCGAAAATGTGTTGTAACTCCGTAATTATGAATGTGATCCCATTTATTTACAGTTTTGTTCCAAATAACCTCCGGAATCACCTCCATAAACCGGGGGAGAACTTTGTGAATCACCCTGTATAGTTAAATTTATTTGAACCACACAGGGGAAAGAAAAAAATTGCGTATTTGTAAATATTAATAAAACTTAAAAATATTAATTTTGTGGTACATTTTACCTAATTTAAATGTTTGTTATTTAAAATTGACTGTAAGTGCACATTTTTAACTACTTATCAGGCAGTTTTTGCTACCCCTTTCACAGCCTGGACAAAAAATCTAAAAAAATGCCTATTTCACCTATTCCAATAACCTAAAATGGCCTTCTTAAAAAAATCCTGTCCATAATTATTATTATCTAAAGAAAATGAAAATATCAGCTACGACTGGAACATTTGTTTCGCGTGTAGATTTTTATAGAATACATACATACATACATACATACATACATACATACATACATACATACATACATACGTCAGGGTAATGTACTCGTATGTGCGTTAATTAACGTAATGCAGCAATACTTCTGAAAAACATTCAGAGATTATTGTTGGTAGGCCTATCACTTAAGCTTATATTCCAGATTGATAATTAATCCGGAAACGAAGTAGGTCCATGGTCCACTTCTTGCAGAGCTTACTCGAAATTTACATAGGCTCTAGTGTTTCTTGTGGCACCGCCGAAAAGCAACAGGCAATAAATATCCGTTTCTCCCCTTTATTTCTATATTAATTTTAAGTTGAATTCCTATCTCAAACAACTACGCCATCACTCTGGCGTACAGTTTTCTGTCTCGAGTCGAGTTGAAAGAATAGATTATACATTACGAGGAAACTCGTGGTGTTTTTTTTTCGACTCAAACAGGCGAGTTTAATAATTATCTTTGTTTGCAAAGTATTTATTGCACATTCATGAACTTATTTTTTCCTTAACCCTTTTTCCATAAAATTTTCAACACGGCTATCATCAGCATCAACTATTTAAACGCGAAGCAATTATAATTTCAGCGAAACTCAAAGGGAAGAGAAAGGAAGTTTCACAACCTGTATTTGCTGGTGGACGGGGTGAACAAACGAAACGCACGACGCTTGCCTACTGGGGTAGCCGTGGAGCAATGCCATAAAATAACACGAAGCTTTAGTAAGTGATGAATGTACAGACAGAAAAAGAAATGTGTATTCCTTTATTAAATGTAATAGCATACTAGTATTATTCGAACGCTAGTGTCAGTCAGATATCAGCACCGGAAATTCAGGATCATATTTCGGCGATTTAAAGAGATTTTTTAAGATTGTATATATTTATTCACACTGCAAGTAGGTAAATACCCGGTGGCAGTGGTAACTACTTGTACTCAATAATGGCAATTAATAAATAGAATTAATAATAAATACAATTACAATTAATACTACTACTACAACTACTACTAGGCCTACTATTAGGCCTACTACTACTACTACTACTACTACTACTACTACTACTACTACTACTACTACTACTACTACTAATAAAATAATAACAATAGTATAATAATATTAACAAGAAGCGTCCTAAATTAAATGAAGCACGATCACTTAAAACAACATTTCAAGTAAATCTAATTTGTATCTTAACCCTAAGTTCGAACTAAAACCCACGAGTATGATATGTTCATACATGCACAAGTACCTTTCAGCACTTCACTCATTTCGCTCTCAACTCACTCACTGCACTGGAACTACGACACATTTCACTAACACTTTCCTGATTTCACTAAAACTTCAAAAACATTTCACTGTTCAAATACTTCGCATTACCACTGTTGTTGTTTAGTCAACTGTCCGAAGACAGGTTTGAACCTTATAAGTAACACCAATAAGGCATCACTCATGAGGCAACTAGGCTAGGAGGTAGTAGGATGGCCAATTCCCTTCCACTATAAACTATAAAACTTCACTGACACAAACACACTTCACTGACACAACACACGTCACTGACACAACACACTTCTTCACTGATACATCACTTCACATAGACTAACAACACATCAATTACACCCTTATTATTCCATAGAATCATATTTACTATTTTAACCTCAAAATCGCTAGCCTAGACCTTGTTGCAAGCTTTTTTAACACGTTCACTATAACTCACATTCTTTCGCTGTAAATCAATCTCTTTTCTCTGCCACTGTAACTCTCTGAATTTGCTTTGAAGCTCACTGGACTTTTACTACAACACACTGCACACCCAATATATATCACGGGAGATTTACTGTGTTTCTCTGCTTACTCACTATACTTGTAAAACAACAATAATGTGCATAATATACTACCGTCTATTAGTAAAGTCCTTAAGCTTATTTTTAAATACATGATTGGTTTTTGGTAAAGCCTTTAGTAAGTCTGCAGGTAAAGCATTCCAGTCCCTGATAGTAAGATTGAGAAAAGAAAACTTTCCAGTGTCTGTCCTCTGTCTTCTTTCCCTCAATTTATATGAGTGGTCGTTCCTTGAAGAGCAATTTGGCGGCTGCAACCTATTTATTTCTGTCCAGTCAGGCTCACCTCTGTATGCTTTGAATATTGCGCATAATCGAATTCGTATTTTTCTGTCCGTGAGTGTGTCCCATTTTAATGTTGAATTACAGTATTACGACAACGCTTGAGAGCCTGTTTTTTAATCTTTTCCAATGTCTTAATATGTTCTAATCTGTAAGGATCCCAACATGCAGTACCATATTCAATCACTGGACGAACTAGTGGCTTAGGCCTATATGCAATCTCTTTGGATTTATCAGAGCCTTTTGTTAGTACCTTCATCACAAAGTGTAACGCTCTCCATGCTTTACCCGGGGAGTTTTCGACGCTTGTTTACGCTTGTGGTTCTTCTTAGATGACCTAGAAGTCGAATCTTTCTCGGCGATCACTATAGTCACTAAATCAACATTCAGTGACAATGAACATCCTTATAGTCTTGTGTGATTACCTCTGACATATTTGCAGTCCTAGTGTTTTCCAGTGCGTAGCGTCAATATAAGCTAAAAAGCTTAGCTTCCTCAGTTAATAATAATTTCATAATAAACCTGCAGTTTATGGAGAAAATTATTTATTAATTTTAATAGAATTTACATTTACGCGTTAAATATTGTGATGCGGCAGCTCAGGATGATTTGTGATGCAGCAGTAAACAAGAAGCCTGCACACACCAGCTTCCAAGCAGACTGGTTTCTTCTGTGTAATCCATCCCGCAGATTTTCAATCCCTTTCTAACTAAACTACCCTAGTCGCAAGGCTTGCAAGAAGCTAGCTTTAACATTTAAAATAAGTACCGTAGTTTCCGAGTTATCCCTTTTCGTCAGTTGTGTTCAGTTGAAGTGTTAGTGTGCATTGTGGCTGATATAATAAATAATGAGCGAAATAACAGTTCCTGACACTAATTTACTTGAATTTTTTTATGATAATTGTATTATCAAGTCTAACTTATGAACAAAAATGTGATTTAAAAAACAAATGACCGACTCCCTTGCTGTCAATGAAGGACACAACCAAACGACAGACGCATACTTACGTAATGATACTAATATTGTGATTTCTCTAAGTATGACAGGGAGTGAGCTAATGTTATACGTATACGTGTCTATTTGTAAAGAGATATGTGTAAACCGTGAAATCATATTTTACTACGTATCATTTGAGGTCATGCCTTATTGGTGTTACTTGCGATGTTCCAACCAATCTACGACTGCTGACTTGACATTGACTACAGTACTATTTATTTTAAGACTGTATTTTTGTAATACGTTTTCTCATATTGCATGAAAGACAACTTGAGTTAGCTTCCCCTGCTCAAAATTTCATGCTACGCCACTGGTGTTTTCATTGATCGTTGTGCATGTTATTATAAATCATTTTAAGTGGTTATTATTACGAGTAGTACTGTATTATTATTATTATTATTATTATTATTATTATTAGTAGTAGTAGTAGTAGTAGTAGTAGTAGTGGTAGTAGTATTATTAGTATTATCATAGTATCATTATTCTATATACGAAAATGAATAAATGAAAATGGCATGAATATGAATTAAATTAGTGGCATATAATGGTATCTTGATTATATTACCTGTTTGTTAAATAACTAGCAGCGCTGTGAAATCAAACGGCTGAAAGGGGGAAGTTGCATAACTAAATTATTTTGCTGAATTTCCCCTGCGCGTAACATAAATGTGCCCTTATAAAGTGACGTGTCTCGTACTTAAAGTGCTACACTGAAATGTTCTGTTATTTTTCCTCATTTTTGACTCATTTATAGCATGAAACGATTTCTTTGAGTAAATTTTTCGACTTCACCACAGAAAGGTAAAGATTTCGCTGAAGAATAAACTCTTCTAATTTTGAGCTACTTTTCTACCGGTTAAAGTTTGTAATTAAATAACTCGTACGGTCAGCTCTAAATTCAAATATTTGTATACAGAGAAGCTAGGCATAATTCTGCAGTATATTATTATGATGTACCGAAGTACATATGATATTTCCGTGCAGGAATTCTGCGTTACCATATGATGAAGGATGGATAGAACAGAGAAAAATTCTCTCCGGCAGCGGGACTCATATCCGGGTTTTTAGTTTCCCGAATGACGCTTTATCCACTAAGCCACACTGAATTCCAGTTCCGATGTCGGATCGAATCCCCTCAGTTTAAGTTCTGCCTCTCAGTTTTCCCTTTAGTGGCCTACCCTCATGTACTGTGTCACAGAATATGTGACAGTGGTAGTGTCCAACGCACAATGTACAGAGGTGCACTCATTACGAGTGACTAAGTGGCCGGGATCCGACGGGATGAGCGCTGTCTTGAATTAAGTAATTACTTACTCATATCATATTATTATGATGTACCAAAGTACATAGGGTGTGATATTTCCGTGCAGGAATTCTGCGTTACCATATGATGGATAGAACAGAAAAAAATCTCTCCGGGTTCGAGTCCCGGTGCCGGAGAGAATTTTTCTCTGTTCTATCCATCCTTCACAATTCTGCAGATAATTTTTATAGATAAATGTTATCGTTTTCGCTCTATTTCCATAACGATTAGCAATATTGTAATGAAAAGAATAGATATGATTCTTGTATGTAGGCCTTTAACCCTTCAAAGCTTTATTTGAAATAATTTCTAACTGAAGGCATAATTTTATAGATAACAATTAATGTCTTAATTAAAGCTGTTTTGTGCAATGGCATGATCCTTAATTTTCCGTTACTCACTCCAACTATACGAGAGTTGCTCACAGATGTTGCTAGTGTCGAGAAGCGTAGACCATTAAGTTTGTCAGAAATTATCTAGAGCGCACCACAATTAGTGGATCTATATTATACCCGTAATGAAAAATGATGCTTCAGAATTTTTGATGTTACAGGGCAACCGAAGTACTCGGAGAAAACCCGTGTTTCCCAGGCCACGGGCTTGTCTAACACAAGTTATAAATTCAGAGTGTATCAATCGGGATTTGAACCCGGGCCCCTTGACTTACAAGCCGCACCCTATCAGTGAGCCACCGATATTTTAATAAAGGCATAAAACTTCTTTTTTCATTTTCCTATTTCCGTAACTATTATAAGAATACGTTAATTATGAGCATTTTTTGTGTAGCTATAGCCTACAGGCCTACATTTTAGTTAGTTTATGTTAGCAGAAATTTCTGATTGATAGTAGGCCTATAATAATTTTATTATGTTAAAAATAATTTCGCAGAAAAATATTAGAGACTTACGCCTACTGTTTTAATCAATTTATTTGTTTTGCACATGATACAATACCATGGAAATACTGTATAATTCAATATTCAATATCCCATTCTTTTCTACTCGTATTAGGGGAGAGTCGGGTAGTATCGGACATCGGGTAGTATCGGACAGTGCGTTTCTTTCATCTACCACCATATGGTAGTACCTGGATGGCATGGTTATGTTTCTCTATGCAACATCACAGAAACATAACCATGTCAATCAGGTACTATCATCTTGTGGTAGATGAAAGAAACTCACTGTCCGATATTACCCGATGTCCGATACTACCCGACTCTCCCCTAAACCTGTCGGCCTGGGTGGCGCAGTCGGTAGAGTGCTGGCCTTCTCTGTCCGATTTTGCGGATGCGATCTCTGTCCAGGTCGATGGCATTTAAGTGTGCTTAAATTCCAGCATATCCGTGACGCTGATATAACCTCGGCAGTTGCAAACGTCGTTAAATAAAACATAACTTCAATTCAGTTGTATTAATAGTATTAAATCTATTAACTATTTAATAACAATTATTTCATTTGATTTAGTTTCGATTTAATTGTTGTTTAGTGAACTATCTGAAGACAGGTTGAAGCCACATAAGTGACATGAAGTTTATGAGGAAAAATCGCCGTACTCAGATATATGGACATATACACAAACACGGTATACCGAAAATCACTTCGATTGCAGAGATGCTGAGATTGTGACCTTCCGGGAAAATCCCTAAATATATTTTCTGTAGCGTACTTCCTATGAGAATTGAATTGAATCGAGTTTCAGGAGGGGGGGGCACTACGACTCAGCACTACGATCTAAAGTCCACACCTGTGGAGTAACGGTTAGCGCGTCTGACCGCAAAACCAGGTGGCCCGGGTTCAAATCCTGGTCGGGGCAATTTACGTGGTTGAGGTTTTTTCCGGGGTTTTCCCTCAATACAATTTGGGCGAATACTGGGTAACTTTCGGTGCTGGACCTCGAACTCATTTCACCGGCATTATCACCTTCATCTCGTTCAGATGCTAAATAACCTAAGATGGTGATACAGCGTCGTAAAATAACCTAACCTACTACGACCTAAAAAAATCTATTGTTTACAGTCAAACTAGCGCATTCTCAGCCACATCGACTGACTACTCAGGCCTCTAACAAACTTGTGTTTTTAGCAGGCAGAAGCGTGCTTGCTACTTGCACACACTTTTATACCGTGCTTTACTCACGAACGTTTACACTCGCTGCTGAAGCGCTTCTGCGCGAACACATGCGATCTCCGCTGCTATAATCTTTTCGCTGTAAGAATAATCCTAATGTAAACAACAGCACGTGACTGAAGTGAGGCTTCATTGGCCGCTATTTGGCGCCACAGATTTTCAGTACGTGTTTCTGCCTACTGTTGTACATTCTGTTTCATGTTAAACATTTCCCGTTACTCGTCAAGTAGGCCTAACCTCACTACTATGCATTCGTTTGCTTAGGAAGCACTTATTTTATAATTAGTGTAATTAAATTACTTTTAAATCTTATTCTTCACAATGGGCAGTTCAGGGTACAGAAGCCATACTTCAGTACCACGTGCTTACGTGAACAAGTGACGCCAGCTTGTTACAAGAACAGACTACCTCGGTATTACTGTTGATATTCATGCGCGTTCATAGTACATAACAAAATATAAAAGTAGCTTTTCTTTTACATAGCGTTTTACATATGAGTAAAGTTAAATGTTTCATCGTATTTAACAACTAGAATTCAATTTTTTTATTTTCAAAATAATACAAGATTATGGTTTCCATATACGAACTATATTTTCCTGCGTCATGTGAGTGTTTGCACTGAGAGCCAATCACGGGTATGACAGCCACGTGCTTATGTTTACATTAGGATTTTTCTTACAGCGAAAACAGTATAGTGACGGAGTTTTGCAGCGCTTCCCCTTTCCACAGACAGCGCGGCACATAGTCGTGTGTCAGAAGTTGAAACACTATACTGTCATGAGTTCTGACACAGCAGTTTTTATTAATCAAGTAGACTTAGGTCTACAGCCCACTCTATGGGTTTCAAGGTGTAATGAACATAGCAAAAGCTTTGAAAAAGTAATTAGTTACTATAATCTTCTCTTAGCGCATTCCAAAGAGTAAAAAATTAGCCAGATGCACGAATCTTTACCATCGGATGTTTCCAATTTTATTTTTATGTGGTAAACACTTTCCTTTTCTAGGTAGTAAAGCAAGTAGCCTATAAGAACTTTCTCATTCGAATCCATTTTGCAAGTGGCTGGGGGAAATGAGAAAAGATGAACTGGCGCTAAAATATGCTTAGCAGCGCAGTTAAGAAGCGCTGATGGAAAACGTTGGTTCAGCCTAAGGTTCTCTGCGTATCCAGTTTTAAAGGAGGCAACCTCACTCGTCTCAAGACCAGCCTCCTCCTTGCGTCGCCAGTTACATTCGGGGAATGCTATGGATTATGATGAACTGGAGATCGGACGAAATGATGTAGAAGCCTAATATGCGAAATTTTCCGCCACAAATGCTACTATGGACTTTTCAAAATGAAACATCCCAAGTCAGACCGGGACTCGAACCAGGACTGCCAGCGTGACAGGCCGAATAATGATGAGAAAGTAAAACTATTAGCATAATTTATTCTACGCTGTTCTTCATATTATATTTATCGTGGGTGCTATTAGCCTATAACTTTATCTGTAGCCTCTCAGAGATGATCAAGATTCTTCAACGTGCCGTAAATCTACCACATGGTAATTCAGATTTAACTTCCTTTCCTCTTCCTCGTCCGCTTCTGTTTAGAAAATTACGTAGGCTATCTATAGGTAAGTTATTTTAATGTACCGAAGTACATATGATATTTCCATGCAGATATTCTGCGTCATAATACGATGAAAGAGTAATGGAACGGAGAAAATTCTCTCCGGCGCCGGGATTTGAACCCGGGTTTTCAGCTCTACGTGCTGATGCTTTATCCACTAAGCCACACCGGATACAACTCCGACGCCGGTTAGAATCGTCTCAGATTAAGCTCCAACTCTTGGGTTCCCTCTAGTGGCCGCCCTCTCCACTACGTCATAGATGTCTATGAACGCAGGACCGAAGTCCACACATGTGCTGAGGTGCACTCGGTATGAGTGACTAGTTGGCCGGGATCCGACGGAATAAGCGCCGTCTTAAATCACGAAGTGATTTACGCATATCATTTATGTTATTTTAATGTACCGAAGTACATATGATATTTCCATGCAGATATTCTGCGTCATCATACGATGAAAGAGTAATGGAACGGAGACGTAGTGCAGAGGGCGGCCACTAGAGGGAACCCAAGAGTTGGAGCTTAATCTGAGACGATTCTAACCGGCGTCGGAGTTGTATCCGGTGTGGCTTAGTGGATAAAGCATCAGCACATAGAGCTGAAAACCCGGGTTCAAATCCCGGCGCTGGAGAGAATTTTCTCCGTTCCATTACTCTTTCATCGTATCTATAGGTAAGCTTTATAGACCTACATACTTCGGGTAATGTTTCTCATTGATATGGAAAGTAGCAATGGAGAAAGGGTAAAAGCGAGTTTCTAGTGCCTTAAAACTAGAATCTTCCACTAGTCAAAAATAACCACATTGAAAAACGTTCGTCCTCCAATTTGGTGCTGTTCGACATTCCAGTAACCTGCATGTATGAGGAATATATTCCCCTTTCTAACGGATACAACTATGTGGGAAGACGACGTGAGTAAATAGGTAAATAAAACATGAACACAACTCAATGGTTTAAACCCTACAGCTGGTAATGATGGTGATTATGAATTGATGAGCAGGAAGTACTTATGGGGAAGCAGCAATCATTTAATCGAAAATACAAAGGAGAACTACGAAGAACCTCAGTCATTGTAATCGAACTATGAAACCAACCTTAGGCTACCGCTCAGGAATTCTACACGGTTTTCCTAGCGTATTGACGACAATCTCGTAATATCAGTCCAGGATCGCACTGCTTCATCGCCTACAAGGTATGAATTTTAAAGTAAATAGTCTAAATAAATAAATAAATAAATAAATAAATAAATAAATAAATAAATAAATAAATAAATAAATAAATAAATAAACAATAGACAAGTAAATAAATAAATAAATAAATGCATTATACACATAGGCTTATACAAAGTATAATTATAGGAACTACATAAATATGTTTGTGTGTGCATGGACATAGACTTGCGCCTATTTAGGTCTATCTCTGTTAATCTATTCACGCTTACATTTTCAACAAGTTATTTCACGTCGCATCGGTTATTTAGTGAAGTTGCTGACGGCGAGGTACTGAGGAGAAAACTGCGAGAAAATGAATTAAAGGCGTGGGCTAACCTACCTCAGAAAGGTCTCGGCGTAGAGCTATACAGCGAGTTTACTCCGGCGAATTCCTAGGTAAGACATCGTGAAGGCCTAACCTCTAGTGAGTGGCGCGAAGCTATTAAAATTACTGCACACGTGTCTTCCTACGTTCCCTTCCGGGCAGGACTCGGGACAACATCCTCTGTCGGCAATGCCACAGAGAGCCAGAAACACTTGCACATGTCCTGGGCTCTTGTCCGCACTGTGATGTACTCCGTAACTCACGACACCATAGAATTCGTTCGATGATCGCCGAACAGTTTAGCTCAAGTGTTCGAAGAAGTACACGAACTGGCAGACAATGGCAGTACAAGAAGAATAGACATGATTGCCATCTCACCAAATAACAACAATGGCTACATAATCGATCCCACCGTTAGATTTGAAAAACAAAAGAGCCAACCTGAAGATGTAAATAGGGAAAAAAACATCTATGTACGTACCGTTCCATATTTCATGGACAAATACGACCTACAACAAATTTAAGTAATAGGCCTTATGGTTGGAGCGCGGAACTATTCCCGGTTTCTTTTTCCAAACCTGGCAACGTTTCGGCCTACAGAGGAAGGCAATTCACGACATCGTTCTTGCAGCTCTGGGAGGATCCATATTTCCACTACGAAACCATCTCTGCGGTCAACAATGATCTTCAAATAAAATTAATTAGTAGGCCTACCTAATTATATATTCAATCATTTCTTGTCATTGTTGTGTGACTCCATTAAACTTAAACATATGTATGTTATTTATACTTTCAACTGCTATTGTACAATATGCTTTGTCTTTGTGCCAGCCTGTTAATACAGGGAACTGTTATCGTTTATATGAATAAATAAATTGGCCAGATGACGATTCCGAGGATTCGCCAAGCAATCGCATGAAATTTGTCTTACAGTTGGGAAAAACTTCGCAAGAAAAAAACAATAAGATAATCAGCCTAAGCGATACATACATACATAAGTTACATACATACATACATGCATGCATGCACATACATACATACACGCACGCACATACATACATACATACATACATACATACATACATACATACATACATACATACATACATACATACAGCCTATATCAACTTACACACATTTATTTTTTCGTTATTAGATTATTCATTGATTCGTTTCTACGTTTCGCTGCTTTCCATTGAAGGTTTTCTTCTTCCAGTGGCTCTTCCTCGGTACTCCTTCCCTGTCTTTATTGGGCAATTTGCAGTTAGTTGCGGTCGCCACTCCAGTCCTGTCCTCACGTTGCACTTGCGTAAGGGGTCCGTGCTCATATGTGGTTAGGGGTCGGAAGGGCGGGGGCGCTTTAATTTGAATTACTACTTACTTATTCCTCGCAAACCCAACCCAGTTTATTTTCCGAATTGAGCATTGTATTATGGGTAATATTGCCAGCTGTTCTTTAACCTTAGGTTCACATTGTAACATACAATGGCCGGCACATCAATTGTCTCCCTATCCAAATTGCTCGAACAAGCCGTTACCGTCGTCGGCTGCTTTAGTAGCTAAGAGTGGGATGTTATTTCTGATATAAACTTATCTGAACTGAAGTTTATATACTTTCAACTTTAAAACTTTTTTTTTTTTTAATTTCCACAACATAGTCCCCGATAGACTTCTGAAAGTGCCCGGGTTCAAATCCAAGCGGAGGCGGGGTGTCTAATATTACCATAAGTTACAGAAGTATTTCGGAAACTTCTTGGCCTCCTCTTGGGACTTAGTGCTGTCCATATAACTGTCTTAAGTCGCTTTGGTAGCTCAGTTGACAGAGCGCTCGCTCACGACAACCATGGAGCCGAGTTCAAATCTCCGAAATTGCCTAGTCGTATTTGTGATGGGCAAAGTCAAGGGATGTTGTAAGTGTTTTTCTTGGAGTTCTGCTGTTTGCCCTCACCATTCCACCAATATTCTCCACATTTCCCCATTCATTATCATCTACGTCTCCAAAAATAGGGCATCTATGTTTACGAGGCTCCAGCCTATTTCTTGGATAAAGTAGAACAAAAAAATCTAATAATTTCAGTTGGGAGAGCGCTGGTACGTTCAACCAGAGGTCCCGGGATCGATACCCGGCCCCGGAACAATTTTTCCCTTGAAATTATACAAATCTGCTTTACAGGGAGCTTTACCTGAAAGACTAGATTTGCATAAAAAATTCTAATACCATATTAGTCCCAAATGAATACTTTTCTCAGAAAAAAATAATTTTCCCCTAAACTGTTTTACTCGATATGTACTGTCCGTACGATTCTGAATTTTACTGTTATTATTAGAGAAGTTGGTAAGGAATTATTTATTCATTTGCAGTTTTTCACTTATATGGACGGTTTTCTTGCAAATTAAATAAAATCACATATCGTTATTTCCTGCCACTAGAAAGTTTGGCAACCCTACTGGGTGACTAAAGGACGGAATTCAGCTGGTCAGACCGAGTGCGTGTATGCTTTCGTACGTGATCCGTCGGCGCGTTGTTGTCAGACTGTGCAGACTTTCAGCCCAATTTTCTAATTACCTGTGTACTTAATTAGAAAAAGCACATAATAAGTTTATTTTATTTGTATTATAATGTATTCTGTTGCATATTTCAATCGGCACAGTTGTATCATGTTCATCCTGTAGACCGACTGTACTCGTTACTAACGAGGAATTGGTATGTGATGCAGTAGGCCTAGTTATTTACGATATGAGTATCGTAAGGCTTCATATTACAATACGATATTGGAAAGTTGTCAAACGAAGCCGCAGGCCGAGTTGGATAACCAGTCGAGTATTGTAATATGAAGTTACGATAGGGGAGAGTCGGGTAGTATCGGACGTCGGGTAATATCGGAAAGTGAGTTTCTTTCATCTACCACACGATGATAGTACCTGATTGACATGGTTACGTTTCTGTGATGTCGCATAGAGAAACGTAACCATGTCAGACAGTGAGTTACTTTCATCTACCACACGATGATAGTACCTGATTGACATGGTTACGTTTCTGTGATGTCGCATAGAGAAACGTAACCATGTCATTCAGGTACTACCATATGGTGGTAGATGAAAGAAACGCACTGCCCGATATTACCCGATGTCCAACATTACCCGACTCTCCCATAAATATATCGTACAACGTTTTATCCACTTTGATAATTTTTTTAAATAAAAGTAATTGTATCACTTTTACAGTTATGAACATGTCTTTTGTGGAGAGGCGATTACATTATATTAGTTTCTTCCTGCGAAATGGGATTCGTTATGTTTGTTTTATTAGTTTTGAACACGATATGCTTTTATTTATAAAGAAGAACAACAGTACTAGGAGAAATAAACGAACATTGTTAAAATGAGTTCAAACGAGGATTCAGATAATAAATATGATGCAACTTCTGCAATTGAATGTTTAATACCATCCCGCTTAAGATATGAAGTGGAATATAAAAGAATACGAAGATTGGTGTTCCAAGAAAAATGTGTGTCGAACATATTGTTGTTAATGTTTATATTATAATAAATAAAATCAAAAAGTTCCTCGCTGTGGCGTCATGGTCTAAGGCATCCTGCCTCGGACTCGCGTTACGGAATACGCGCTGGTTCGAGTACTCATGGGGGAAGAAATTTTCTCATGAAATTTCGGCCAGTGTATGGGACCAGTGCCCACCCAGCATCGTGATGCACTTGGGGAGCTACGATAGGTAGCGAAAATCCGGTTTCGCAAACCAGCTATAACGGCTGGGGGGATCATCGTGCTAACCACACGATACCTCCATTCTGGTTGGATGATCGTCCACCTCTGCTTCGGCATGTGGACGTGAGGCCAGCAGCTGGCTGGTCGGTCATGCCCTTTCATGGGCTGTAGCGCTACGGATTTACTTACTTTAAATAAAATCAATTCAATTTTATTTTATTTAATATGTGGTTCACATTATGCAACCAGTTAGATAATAGCAGTATCATTACCTAACCAGTTACATAATAGAAGTAGGTCCTATCATTATCTAACTAGTTGCGTAATGAATGTGTTTACAACATTTTTATTAGTGGTGTAAATTCCACATTACAAAATCAAAGTGGATAAATAAATGTATAATGTAATGTGTATAAATTCCATCATAAATGATTAGGCCTATAAGTTTATACGACATTTCTTCTCATAAGCCTGTAAAGTAATTATATAAGGGCCGAAATACTAAATATTATTTCCAGCAAAGAATTACACAATCCATCTCCGATACACATCGATACACTTCTGACCTTCCCATTTTACACGTTAACAAACCATAGTTGTTTGACATCATAGGGGTGGTATATGAGCTAGAAGTATTGAGAAGTGGCATATTGCCATGTACATGCTGCAACTTTTTTTTATAGCCTTCCGCTTCAATTAGAGGCTTTGATAACTCTCAAAAATCCATCGCACCTCGTCGTGTTCATATCCGCGAACAGTAGCAAATACGGTGCTCACTAGACCAGAGATGCAGGAGTATCTCCGCGGTCGGTGTGCTGCTCTGGATTTGATGTTACAAAGCGATGCGCGGGCGGTCGATCCCCCTGATAGCAGCTATACGTGCCCTGCGCCTCGCCGTTCTCTGACAGGCTCCATTATTACTATTATTTATTACCGGCTGGGCGCTGTGCGGTTATTGCAGGTTACGGCCGCGCCAGCCGTGTGTCATTTGTCGCTAAACGGTAGCCGGCCTGTGGGAAGCCGGCGCACGTGACGCCACAGTCCTCCTCTAATGAGCTTCCTTCCTGCTTTATTATGCACCCAGATCCGCTTGCTTGCGCCTACGGGCTTCAATCCTCGTCTGGAATAGTGGAGATTTCCTTTAGTCAGAGCTACCGACAGCACTCGGAGTTTAAGGGAGGAGAGGGGCGAAATTTCTATTTTAGATATTTTTAAGCTAGGCCTACTAAGCGCGCACGGGAGGTTTTTCGTCCGCTTATCCGCCGCGGTTAAAAAACCGCTTTGATAGAACACATTGCTTGAAATTGATGTGAACTCACGAGCGGATATTTTACAGCAGCGGTTTTAAAAACGCAACATGTTCTATTTTCTAAGCGGAGCGCCAACCGCGCAATATTATGAAACACGTGTCAGAATATGTTAGTGTGCACACGAGCTGCAAAACAACCGCTTAATGATGCAGTTGTGAAATATTATCCCAACGCAATGGAAAGTCTTCGCCAAGTAAGGAAACAAAGAGGCAAAAGAAATTAATATCTAGGAAGCCTAATTTCAAAGAATCCCATCTACAAATTTTGAAGGATAGTAAAACAGAAGAAATTGATAAAGATGAATCTTTCTTGCTCTCATTATTGCCGACTTTTCGAAAACTTTCACCACAACAAATATTGACAGTATTACAAAAATTCATTTTTCAACTAAATAGCTAATCCAGGTCACTCAGTCATGCAGGATATCAAAACACATTTATGCATATCAATTCTCACTTCCCCTAACCTTCAAATGTATTTAGTTCATCTGGAATGCCACCACATAATCAGTCTACACATTTGACTCAACCTGGGCTGATGTTCCACTTCAACAGATACATATTCTTCACATAGAACAGACTTCGTCTACAGCAATGTACTTTTCATCATACGTACCCAATTCTGAACCAACGCCGTCCTGCAGTAGGCTACACTCAGTGGTTTTTCATTGTCGCCTAGTGACAGTATAGTGCTCTCATCAAGTTAATCTGACTTATTCGAACTGCATTAACATAAACATATTAAATAACTTGCTTTATATACTCGTATGCAATGTCTTATGTAAATTGTAACGATTGAAACCAAATATAAATATTGTTAACCTTACGGTGACTGCTAGTCTTTCTTCTGGTGCTACTGCCTTTCTCATAATTGTTTGTATCCTGATAAGCTATGTGTGGCTGTATGAAGTTTAATAATACGTTGAATGAATAAAATATCCAGAAATGTTTTTAGGATATGATACGGAAATAAAATTTGGAGCTCCCTTATTAAGTTTCGCTTACAATACATTTCGCATGCTGTACAGTAAACAACAGTCCCTGTATATATGGTACTTGTGAACAGTAGTGCGAAATTGCTGCCTAGGCCTACATACAGGTGGACTTTCATCAAGTCTCGCTCCAAATTTTAATTTCGTATTTGTACAATGAATCTGTCCCTTAAGTAGTCTTTGGCTTAAGAGGGGATGGACCCACATTCTCTTTCTTCGCTGTTTTCGAAGACGTAATATAAATATTACAGATTTTCCACAAAATTCATGTTTTCTTCTTGAGTGTTTCAGCTAGAGCTACAGTAGACTGAGAGAAGAGCGGTTTTTTCATCGTTCGTGCGCCCACGCAAATCAAAAGAGCTGTTTTCTTACCGCCGCGGCTAAATATCCTCACGGACAGAAATCCGCTCGTGCGCTAGGCCTTATAGGTGAAACAGATGTTTACATTACATTGACAACTGAACTAAGGATCTATGTGGCAACTTCGTCTTCACTTACCTTATGGCGTCAGAAAGGCGAGTGACGAATATAGTTTCTATTAATTGTTCCAAGGAGGCTGCGGGTAGGAGGAAGTTAAAAAAAAAAGAAAACATTATGGAACTGTCAGAAGTCGGATCTTTGTTTGCGACAGCTTTAATGTGTACTTAATGTTTAATGGACAGTGTCAAGGTGTAGTGTCAATAAAGAATCATTGATAGACCCTAAATGAAACCAACTGTTGTATCGGTGCTGATATTTTAAAACCTCGTAACTCCAAAAAACAATTTTTTTTTCAGCAAAAACAAAAACATTAATAAAGCGTAAGCAGGTGCTTTCACAAAATATCTATAACTCCCAAAATCTCCCATTGACTATTTACTAGATTTTGTATTAATAGAATAAAACACCAAACATTCTTCTGTATATCCAAACATTAACTGTAAGAGTTTTTGTATTAACAAATATGCTATCATACCACTCTACATGGTTTTGTATTTTGTCATTTGTGGAAAATATATTGTTCATTCTTCTATAAGCGTTCATAAACCAGCGAGGACCGATATTTTGCAACTGTTGAGCCCGAAAACTCAGTTTAAGCTGTAATTGGATTTACGAAGTTTTGGAATAGGGAATAACAGCGATGATATGCAGAGTAGAATGAAACCTTATGTTGGCCTATTTATTTACAGCGATAAATCTTCGAAGTAAAAGTATCGTATTGGCATGTTACTCATTCGTTTATAGTTTTCGAGAGAAAAAAATGCTCTTTGAAGTTTGATGGCCCGTGAATTATCAAGAAACTTACTTTTGCAAAGTAGGTACTACTGTGTATGATGTTATAGAGCTTTCTGATTTAAACAAAATTCTCTGATAATTATTTATAGGAAAATGTAAATGTTAGAAGCTCTCTGCAGTGCATAATTAAGATTTTACTTATCGAATCAATTTTCATCCTAGGCCTGTCAGAGGAGCTAGCAACAGGGCATAGCTACCTTGAAAGGGCAAGCAGGTTGAAGTGAGAGTTGTAGTTGTGGAATATTGAAATCACACCAGACACGTTAAGATATACGAAATGCAGGTCATTTCTCTGCTATGTTTTAACTATATTAATTTATTTTGACGTAAAATACGTTTTTGTCCGTACCTTGTATGGAGCACCGTGCAAAAGTTTAGGGTGTAGCGAAAAAGGATGATATTTGAAATGCTTGTAGCTCGGCGTGTAATAGTCAGAGAGGAACGATTATAGTATCACACTGTAGAAAGAGGGCGCATACGCATGTTTATGGTAGGTGACTTCTCGGAGTTACGCATTTGATATAAGAGAGGAATGCAGCTGAACGCGAGGTAAAAATTAACACGTTTCACGTCATTCCGAAAGCCGCAACTCATGATCTACACGCCTGATTTACCACTTAAATGATTCTTTACGAACTGTTCTACAAAATAAAAGCGCAACAACAGTGAACGGGTAACTGTAACATAGTGAAAATTTGCAAACAAGGAGAACAATTTGGACTTAAATTTAAAATGTCTAAACATTTACAATTTTAAAATCCCGTGAGATTCGGGTGCGGAAAGAAAGAGGACAAAACACCTAACAAATTGAGGGACTACACACGGAGGTGGCGGGAGCGCTGAAAAGGGGCATACAGAAAATGTCATCTTGAGATGAACAAACAAGCCTAAGATCAGGTGTTGTGTACAAGAGACAGCGCAAGAGAGCGGCGTCGCACGAAAGCTCCGTTGACTTCGTGGTTATAGAGCAGGCATCGCAAAATTGTGTTTCGTGAAACAGCGCCTGAACTCTGACGTTAGTTCCACGTGACAACACCCCTCTCCGAGCTGAACCCTTCCTCTAGCGTTGTCTGTACTGTCAGCAGTGCTCATTCTGTTAT
This sequence comes from Periplaneta americana, assembly GCF_040183065.1. Taxonomy (NCBI): domain Eukaryota; kingdom Metazoa; phylum Arthropoda; class Insecta; order Blattodea; family Blattidae; genus Periplaneta; species Periplaneta americana. Next base: position 104,452,868 of record NC_091131.1, on the reverse strand, counting down.
CCAGTACTATCTGAATAGAGATTTGGCGTTCATAACAGATATTTCTGAACAGCTGAACAAACTAAACTGTCCACTTCAAGGACGTGATCAAAACAGCCATGATGATAAATGTTTGGATACTGCAATTGAAAGAAAATGAGTTTAATCATTTTTCTTGTCTGAAGTCACTTTCAAATCTTTCTGATTCAAGAATAGATAAATATTGCAACGACCAGACTTACATTTTGAGGTTGCTGATCTCCAAAATGACACCTTTGTGTAAAGAAAGAATAAGGATTGTGTTGTTTTATATGTATTTAAAAATACTGACTCCTTTAAATATCCACGTCTTATAGGCATCCAACAAGGAAAACTCAGTGCGCAGAAACCAGCGGGTGTGGCTCTCTCGCGCAGATGACGTAACCTCCCGTTCCCAGCATGCTCTCACGCCTACCGCAAGGGAATAAGAGGGGTATAGCATGCGCGACGCGAGGAGTTCGAGCTGAGTTTTGCTTTAGAATAGGCCTACCTATAGATCATTTGCTGCCACAGTCGCAGCTATGTTCGGTTCTACGTATATATATAATAAATTGAGCATATTAAAATAAAAAAGGACACGCTTAACAGATGCCAGCCTTCGTGCACAATTGACAGTGACTACCCATACTTATGAGCAGACATCGGATTCTAGGGCAAATGCCTATTTTGTTTCTTTAGGAGAAAAGTAAAAAAATTATTAATATTTGTGTTTCATGGAAATTGAAAGGTATTCAAAGAGTTTTATAGTGCCCTAAAATGCCCTAAAACGGTTATTAGAGCCTAATTTGTTAATATTCGCCTAAAAATGCCTAACTCACTGTAAAGTTTCGCATTTTACTCTTACTTTTTATAATTTATACATGCATTCACTGCGAAATGTAAGGCATTTAAAATGTGGAAAGTTTGCTTCACACCGGCCATGAAACCATTGATAAAGGAAACAAAATGTTTTGAATCTCACGACACTCGCAATAGATTTCACCGAATTTAACATGTTTGGAGGCATAAATGCCGACAAAGAACCAACCTTAGTTTTGAAGCAGGCAACAATCACAACATGTGCTGCTACCGATTCAGAGATATACTATACTATAAAAATGACTGTTTTTGGTCTGAAACCGATTAGCTGTACTGCCCTTCAGAGTGTCATAAAATCACAATTTTTGGAGAAAGAGTGTTTTTGAAATATTTATGAAAAGTCGAAAAACTGCGAATTAGTAGGGTAAACCGTTACAAAATATTTAAAAGAAGGCCCTCCTAGTGTTAACACTACCAGGAAATGCAACAATAAGTGGAACTTTGTATTTTTGTCCAATTGAATCTCAATAACAACGGTTCATTTGAATGCTCGTTAACAGTTGCTCTTTCCCTCACCTTATTTGTGTTGAGAAGTTTTGAGCGGTAGGACGTTTTCCTGTGAAGTTTAACGCGATAATGCCGAAAAATATAAGTGCAAAATCTACATTGATCCGGCAATGGCTAACAGAATATTCAGAATTCACTTATGATGGAAAAATAATATTCTGCAAGATTTGTAGCAAACAGGTATGTAACAATAGTTGAAATATATAAATTCTATTAATTTTAATGAGTAGGCCTATAATATTTATACATTGACTGAGCTATCCTGAGGTATAATTCTTTTTAAGACCACTACACTTTAACCTTTTAAATTCCGATAGTTAAAGTATTTGCAGGTCATTAAAATTTTGATTGTTCGAACCCACTAACTTTGTGATAGAAATACGGCAATACAACAATTAGGATTTTATTTTAATTCAGTTTACTTTACATTTTTAGATTTCGCAAGAAAAGAAGTGCCACCTAAAGCAGCATGTGCAAGGAGCGGCTCATAAGGCTAAAGCTCAGCAGAAAAATCAACTGCAACAAACTTTATCAACACAGCCTACTTCATCCAATCTCAGCAGCAATTTCTATGCTGATTTAACCAGAGCGTTTGTTGCTGCTAACATTCCCTGGAATGCAATTGAAAATCCGGTTTTAAGATAGTTTTTACAAAAATACTGCAAACAAAATATCCCATCTGTGTCGACCCTAAGAAAAAATTACTTAGACAGAATACCTATACAATGAAACTTTAGCTTCCATTCGGGAGGATATAGGTGATTCTTACATATGGGTCTCAGTGGATGAAACCTCAGATCCTATGAATAGGTATATAGCAAATATGGTAGTAGGAAAACTTAGTCCTGATGGACCTTCGATTCCACACCTCGTATGTGTTAAGGAACTTTCGAAAGTGAATAGCCAAGCCATTGCTTATTTTGTAAATAAAGGCCTACAGTCTTTATACTCAGGTAATATAGACGATTCTAAAGTTCTGTTGTTTTGTACTGATGCTGCCTCATACATGGTTGCTGCAGCTCCACTTCTTAAAACATTTTATCCTAACCTCACGCATGTAACCTGTCTAGCACATGGCCTTCACAGGGTTTCTGAAACAATCCGAAATGAATTTCCTCTTGTCAATTCGTTTATTTCTAACACAAAAAAATGTTTTTGTAAACCCCATCCAGGATTTCAATATTCAGAGAGAACTTTCCAGATATCCCACTCCCACCTCAGCTAGTTGTTACACGATGGGGAACCTGGATTCAGTCAGTGGTGTATTATTCTAAGTATTTTAAAGAAGTGGTCACAGTTATTGATAAATTACCTGAAACTGATAGTGCAGCATGTGTGAAAGCAGTGAAAGATTGTCTGAATGACTCACGAGTGAAAAACGATATTGCCTACATAACATCAAACTTTTCTTTCATACCTGCAAGCATTGAACAATTAGAACGTGAAAAACAATCTCTTTGTAGCCAAATAGCAATAGTAAAGGAAGCTCAAGTGAATATACATTCTGCTTTGGGCGAAACGGAAAAAAGTTAAAAATAAGTGGGACAACGTATTAAATAAGAATGTAGGATTTTCATTGTTGGAAAAAGTATCAAGAGTGATATCGGGGGAAAGTGTAAATGTTCCAGTAAGTATTGATGTTTCTATTGTACCTAATTTAAAATTTGCGCCTCTCACATCAGTTTCGGTTGAAAGAAGTTTTTCTGCTTTCAAAATAATTCTCAGTGACGAAAGGCAAAGGTTAACTGTGGAGAATTTAGAAAAAATTCTGGTGGTGTACTGTGCAGATAATTATAATAAAGTCTGAGCATGGAACTGAATTTCAATAACTTAAAATGAGTAATCTTGATATCAATAATCATTATTTCATTAGGTTCAATATATTAAATTTGTGCAGCTCTGTTTATAAATATAATATAGTATTCTTTTTTAATGTTTAAACATACTTTTTGTGCGTATTTTAGTGTATAACTAAAAATTTCAGTGAAAGAAATAAGTATGATACCTTGATGTGCCTAACATGCCTATTTTCATTAAAATAGAGCCTAATTTTACAAATTTTGAGCTTATTTTAGGCGCCTAAAACTGCAATTTTTAGTGCCTAAAAATCCGATGTCTACTTATGAGGCAATCCCTTTATTTTGAGATTTTACCGAATGGAAATATTGTAATAAGAATAAGAGAATGCAGATGAAAATAATATAATCCTACAAAAATATATTAATTCCTTCTTTCTCTTATTATTTCTTTGTTATGAACAGGTGGTGACGATCACAAACCACCTTTGCTGTCTAACTTACTGCGACCGAATTTCCCCACCCCCTGTCTTCACTTTGTGTGTAGCGACTGTAGCGGGTAGTATTTATATTGCGTCATGAATTTGTGACATTTTGCGATGCCCGTTCTGTTGTAGAACAACGAGACGTGTCACCGCAGTCGTTTACATTGCATCTGTTCAAACAGTGAATCCGGGTTCTGTTTAGTCTGTAAGAATACTATGTATTCTGTAGGCCTAAACCATTAATTCATTCGTTCATTAGTTCCTTCGCTCGTTCATTCATTCATTCATTGGTTGATTCGTCCCTTCGCTCGTTCGGACGTACATTCATTCATTCTTCCCTTCGCTCGTTCCTTCCTTCGCTTGTTCGCTCGGCCATTCATTCGTTCCTTCATTCATTCATTGGTTCATTCGTCCCTTCGCTCGTTCGGACGTACATTCATTCATTCTTCCCTTCGCTCGTTCGTTCATTCGTTCCTTCGCTTGTTCGCTCGGTCATTCATTCGTTCCTTCGTCACTTCGCTCGTTCGGACGTACATTCATTCATTCTTCCCTTCGCTCGTTCGTTCATTCGTTCCTTCGCTTGTTCGCTCGGTCATTCTTTCGTTCCTTCGTCACTTCGCTCGTTCGGACGTACATTCATTCATTCTTCCCTTCGCTCTTCCGTTCATTCGTTCCTTCGCTTGTTCGCCCGGTCATTCATTCGTTCCTTCATTCATTCATTGGTTCATTCGTCCCTTCGCTCGTACGGACGTACATTCATTCATTCTTCCCTTCGCTCGTTCGTTCATTCGTTCCTTCGCTTGTTCGCTCGGTCATTCATTTGTTCCTTCGTCACTTCGCTCGTTCGGACGTACATTCATTCATTCTTCCCTTCTCTCTTCCGTTCATTCGTTCCTTCGCTTGTTCGCCCGGTCATTCATTCATTCCTTCGTTCATTCATTGGTTCATTCGTCCCTTCGCTTATTCGGACGTACATTCATTCATTCTTCCTTTCGTTCGTTGGCTCGTTCATTCATTCTTGATTCATTCGTCTCTTCGCTCGTTCGGACGTACATTCATTCATTTGTTCCCTCGCTCGTTCGCTCGGTCATTCATTCGTTCCTTCCTTCGTTCATTCATTCATTCGTCCCTTCGCTCGTTCGGACGTACATTCATTCATTCTTCCTTTTGTTCGTTCGCTCGTTCATTCGTTCCTTCACTCGTTTATTCATTCTTGATTCATTCGTCCCTTCGCTCGTTCGGACTACATTAATTCATTCTTCCCTTCGTTCGCTCATTCATTCATTCATTCATTCATTCATTCATTCAGCGAAAATATTCAAAACATCCATTTTGCCAGTTTATTCCAAACGCAATTCTACGTTCTTCAATTGTATGTTTACAAAAACGAGAAAAATATATATCCAAGAATTAGTGTGGTATCGTTTGTTGTTGGCTACTGTTCAAGATATTGAATATCGTCAGTTTTCCGGTGCCCACCCTCTTTGCTATTCAGATTTCCCCGTGCCGGGAAAAACACGCGCTCTATCGTGCGGTGCGGATCGGTAATGACGATTATTACGGGACGCAACCCATTACGGCATATTAGCTGTGTGTTTTGCGTGACTGGAGCAATAATTGAAGACTGTGACAACTGACAAGTGGCTGCCCCAACCTCGAAACTCTTACGGTAACAAATGACAGGTATTAACCCTTCCCTAATTCACAGTTCCTTTTGATTACACAGCAAGAAAATTAAAGGGGAATTTAAGATGTGGTTTACTAATTTGTTTGAAGGGCACGCACTAAACGGGAAGGGGAAGTGTAAATCGAAATTTATGTGACTTAAGAATAACAACAAGGAACAAGGCTTTTCTACCTCCGGTCCGAAGTTCATAGTATGTTCAAAATTTGTGTTCACATCATGCCACGCAGGAGTACAGATCAAACATCCGGAGTCGATCTGTCTTGACATCACTGATGATGGGGATGCAATCCCCGAAACATGCATGATAAATGAAGAAGCTCAACGGACATAGCGCTCATACAGCTGTTATATCGTCGTTGTTCCTGCAGTAACTCCTAAGTGACATATTTATCGATTTTCAGATTTTTGCTCTATTAAATAACTTAAATAGTGATACACCAAATAATAAAATCTGCTGTAATGTAATTATCAGAGACCGGAAGTTTAGGCATTATGAATCATTAAAATAGGCAGGCAAAAAGGCATTATAAATAGCTAAAATAAGCAATAAAAAGCAATTACAAAAACCTTGCACTTTACACAAATGGATTTCGGCAACAAGAAAAGCTTTACATAAGTCGAATGCAAATTGAGATTTTCGACTCGATGTTGCAATTACTGTTGGAAGCAAAGAAATCTTCTTCCCAATAGCCTTGGAAAGTGCATTTTTGTTTTTGGTTGTACTGATATGTTGCGATATGAAATATTTAGCTATAAATATTTATAGCTACAACAATGTCGCAATGAAAACTGAAATAAAAATAACCGTTAAAAATAACGTTAGACCCGCACTCATTGTTGCCTTGTCAAATAAACACACGCTTACTGTTATACATTTTTGCACGGCAGCACTCATTGTTGCAAAGGGAATATGAACTGACTGAAAGACAATAATCTACATTCGGTGAAGTCACTTTCATTATAGCGGTATAGAAATAAATTAAAATATACCAGTAGGCAATTTTTAATAAAATTAATAAATAAAAGATAAATAATCAAATAAAGGCAAAAAAAGCATTTATTTTGTAAATTAGGCAGATATCTTTAACGATATCACCTCTTGCAACAATTACATTTGTAACTCGTTTCATGATTTCAAATTTATTCATTTAAACATACGTAGCATAAACAGAAATTTCCTGGAATTATGTGCATTATTACAAAGCTTCACTCATGATTTTGACATTATCATTTTAACGGAAATTTGGTTATGTTACGAGTTTGGCTATGATATTAATGGATACAATAAATTGGTAAAAGTTAATAAATACAATAAATGCGATGGAATAGTAATATACTTTAAAAATAGCATTGATATTAGTGTAATAGAAGCTGAAATTGAGCACTGTAATTCACTTCATTTTAAGATTAAGCTTGATAAGAGTGAAATTTTTTTCACCGCCATTTATAGATCCCCTAAAAACAATAAAAATGATTTCATAGACAATTTAGAGCAGTATTTATCCAATTTAGAAGGTTGTCGCAACCATATTATTGTTGGAGACATAAACATAGACATATTAGAAAATAGTATAGATTTAATTGGCAGTAAATATATGAATGTTCTCCATGAATATGGTTTTGTAAATTATTTAAATGCCATCACTAGGCCTTCAATAATTTCTGGCACATGCATCGACCATATATTTCTAAAAACTCAAAATAATTATAGCTTCATACCTGGCGTTCTATCTAGTGCTATTACCGATCACTATATTGTTTTTAGTTTATTAAAAATGTCTAACAATGAATACAATTCCAGGCCGTCTGTTACTCTCTCATCACAAAATATGCAAAAAATTAATTATCCTGATTTGATTACAGATTTTCTAAAAGAAACCTGGGAGTCGGTCTATAATTGTAAAGATGCCAATGCCTGTTTTCAAATTTTCTACAATTTAATCATAAAGTATATAGATAAACATTCTATTATAAACAGTAATCAGAACATTTCTAATAAATCCAAGAAAATAAAACCCTGGATCACAGCCGGCATTATTAATTCTATTCGTACAAGAGACAAACTTGCTTTAAAAGTTAAAAAGAATCCAAGTAACGTACAACTAAAAAATTACTACAGAGCATATAGAAATATGTTAACTCTTATCATTCGAAAAACGAAAATTAAATATTATGAATCCAAATTTGATAGATACAAAAATGAACCTAAAAAATTCTGGCAAGTTATAAATGAAGCTACAGATGTAAATGTACAAAATAAACAGCCAATCAAGGAGTTAAAAAACGATAAGGGTGAAATATTAAATTGCAGAAAAGAGATTGCAAACGAATTTAATAATTATTTTTCAGAGATAGGACACAAAGTTACTTCTAACATTGATAAGTCAAATTTTAACTCTTCTCTACAAAATGAGACACAAGATGAACATTTAGCTTCCTCCATGTTTCTTTTCCCTGTAACTGAAGATGAAATTATTATTTTGGTTAAGAAGTTAAAAAATAATGTTGCTCCTGGTATAGATGGAATTAAGAATAATACTTTCAAAATTATTATCAAATATATATTAAAACCCATGGTTCATACTTTTAACTTATGTTTTGTGCAAGGTATATTCCCAGATGTTTTGAAATGTGCCATAGTAATTCCAATATACAAATCTGGAGATAAAAATAATTTAAATAACTATAGACCTATATCTTTACTTCCAACATTTTCCAAATTGCTTGAAAAATGTTTAAAGAATAGATTAATAAATTATTTAGAAAAACATAAAATCCTCTCTAAAAATCAGTTTGGTTTCCGCAATAATATTTCTACTGATGATGCTCTTATTAATGTTACTGGAAAAATTATCAATGAACTAGATATCGGAAACAAATGTTTGGGTATTTTCTTGGATCTACGGAAAGCTTTTGACACTATCAATCATAATTTACTTTTGGACAAACTACATACTATTGGAGTTAGAGGTATAGTTTTAAAATTATTCCAATCATATTTTAGTAACAGAAGGCAAATGACCAAAATTGAAGATCAATTTAGCGAATACAAATATATTGATATAGGTGTACCGCAAGGAACAATTTTGGGACCTATTTTATTTCTAATATATGTTAATGATCTGCTAAATATAAATTTAGAAACATTTAATGGATCTATATATTCATATGCGGATGATACAGTAGTTATTTTCAGTGGTTTTTCTTGGCAGGAAGCATATAGAAATGCTAATATAGGTGCTAACATTGTTAAAAAATGGCTTAATTCCAACTTCCTTTCTTTAAATATATCTAAATCAACTTTAGTTCCTTTTTCGTTAACAGCTGCCAGTGTTCAAAATTTAAAATTTAGCGATAAATATAGACTAATAATACACAGTGAAAATTGTTTAGATCCCAAAAGTTGTAAATGTCCACCTTTGAAAGAAGCCACGTATGTCAAATATCTGGGTATCATTATTGATCAGAATTTAAAATGGCCTCATCACATTACTTATCTTTGTAAGAGGCTTCGTAAAACAATTTATAAATTCGTTAATCTTCGCTGCTACTTACCTATTAGAGTTTTACGAAATGTTTATTTGGCCATTATTCAGTCTATCATTCAATATGGTATAATTGTTTGGGGTGGAAGTACAAAAATTAATCTAGGTCCGTTAAATTTACTACAAAAACGAATAATTAAAATTTGTTTGAAGAAACGTTTCGATTATCCAACTAAATTAATTTATTCTGAATTTAATGTATTTAATATTGAACAAATTTATAAGTATACGCTGTTAAAATTTTATCATAAAAATCGTAATAAGTTTGTATTACAGACACACAATTATGACACAAGACGAAATATTAATTCAACATTAGTAGAACCTAAATGTCTCACATCTGCTGGTCTAAAGCATAGCATAAATTTTGGCCCTCGGTTGTACAATGCTTTAACTAAATTACACCCAGAACTTCTAACATGTAACCCACTAACATATAACAAGAAAATTAGAAACGTGTTAATATCTTCAATTTGATTAAATAAATTTATAGCCTATGTGTATGAATTAATCACCTATATTATATTTGTATTCTATAATTTTGAAATATATATTAATCCTACTTTTCACGTGCGATATTATTCTTCTCTAGTGTTAATATTATATTATATACTTAATTCCATTGCCGCTGTAATTATATTTTAGTTTCTATTTTATTTTACTTATTTATTTATATTATTATTATTATTTTTTATTTTAATATTATATCTGAACTGCGACCGAGCACGAGCGCTGCTCATTCGGTCTCAAATTTTGTTAATACTACTGTATCTTCTTTTTATATTGCTTGTATTATTTTATTTGTATTTCTCTTTGTTTGTTTTTGTAATTATATTTCTTTATTCTGTATATTTGAATTTAAATAGATTTACGTTCAAAATGAAGATAGATTTAACACATTTAAAAAGGCATTCTGCCAAAGATCCGGTCTTTGGTAATTATATTTCCTTCTTTCGAAAATGTAGGAATTCGCAATCCCCTATGTACGGCTGCCATAGGATGAATAAATGTGTTTTTTCCTCCTACTGAAAAAAATTGTATATTTTGCACATAGGAGTTATTGCAGGAACAACGACGATATACTTTTCAATTTTATTGTATTTTACTACAGTTAGTCTTTTCCGCCTTCTTAAACAACAATTATGGACTCCTTATTCAGTTTTTCCTTCAGGTAATCTCTCTGTTTGTTCCCAAGTGTACAACTTGCTTCCCATCTTTTATTGAATAAAATTATCTCCATTCGCCTGGACTGAATCCTGCAAGACTTTCAATTTTGCCTGTTTCCTTCTTTCTAATACCATGCAACCACGGTTTCTTTTCCTTAGTTACGTAATAGCCTATGCTCTGCTGTGCTGCAATTTTGATATTTTCTTTGATACCTTCCCACACACACACACACATACTATTAATATGTAATTCAATAATAATAATAATAATAATAATAATAATAATAATAATAATAATAATAATTAATAATAAAAGTAATAAATCCCGAAAAGGCAAAGTATATGATTATGTCTCGTGACCAGAATATTGTACGAAATGGAAATATAAAAATTGGAGATTTATCCTTAAAAGAGGTTGAAAATTCAAATATCTTGGAGCAACAGTAATAAAAATGACACTCGGGAGGAAATTAAACGCAGAATAAATAAGTTATGGAAAATGAGTGTTATTTTTCGGCTGAGAAGCTTTTGTCATCTAGTCTGCTGTCAAAAAATCTGAAATTAGAATTTATAAAACAGTTATATTACCGGTTGTTTTGTATGGTTGTGAAACTAGGACTCTCACTTTGAGAGAGGAACAGAGGTTGAGAGTGTTCGAGAATAAGGTTCTTAGGAAAATATTTGGGACTAAAAGGGATGAAATTACAGGAAAATGGAGAAAGTTACACAACGCAGAACTGCACGCATTATATTCTTCACCTGACATAATTAGGAACATTAAATCCAGATGTTTAAGATGGGCGGGGCATGTTGCACGTATGGACCAATCTAGAAATGCATATAGAGTGTTAGTTGGGAGACCGGAGGGAAAAAGACCTTTAGGGAGGCCGAGACGTAGATGGGAGGATAATATTAAAACGGATTTGAGGGAGGTAAGATATGATGATAGAGACTGGATTAATCTTGCACAGGATAGGGACCGATGGCGGGCTTATGCGAGGGCGGCAATGAACCTGCGGTTCCTTAAAAGCCATTTGTAAGTAAGTAAGTAAGTAAGTAAGTAAGTAATAATAATAATAATAATAATAATAATAATAATAATAATAATAATAATAATGAAGATAGCAGCATAATTTAGCAGTAAATGAGAGGAAATTGTTAGTTAAAAGAGCAATATGGTCCTCTCTAAAATATAGAAAGACGACGTCTTTGGCCGTTTGGTGTATCTTAGCAAGAACTTTTTGTACAGTGGATGCCTATGTAGTGATTCATGTCACAGTCTCGATCCATTTCTAAGAATCAGTGAAGAGATTCATTTAGACAAATTTGCTCGCGAAGGATCTAAGCTGAAAACATCGCTCCACTGCAGCAGGTTCTCACGCAGCGCATGCGCGGACGGGGCCCACACATGTGTGGACATGGAAGCAGCGGAAACGGTGACGGAGCGTGAAGCTCGCAGCGAGCCGTGACTCTGCCGCATCACGCATAAGTTGCGGCCGCGGTATTTATAGACCGTCATAAAATTCAGCTATCAGCGTTTGCGTGTGAAGCAGACGCTGCTCCTGCGATGCGTCAGTATTCATATGCGGTCAGTAACTCACAGCTAAGCACAATCTCTCTGTTATTGTGCTGTACCTGAGGACTCAGGCGTCAGAGCTGCTTCCAGGAATACCTACGGCTGTTTGCTTCGCGAAGCGTTTCCTGTAGGAATTGTACACATTTGGTGTTGAACGTAGATGACAAGTGCAGTAGTTTTCTATTACTCTCTGTCTCTGCTTCTCACTTCATTTCGAGAACGATTGATTTTGAAGGGCGATGAAATCCTTAGTAGCCTAGGCTATGGCTTTCTCCGGGGTCGAAATAAAGCTGGGAGACGCGTGTCGTAGATTTATGGCACTTCCATGAAGAAGTTGTGATCATTTCGCTGAATTTCGACGCTGAGCAATTTTGCAATCGAAGGTGTCGTAAAATAAAATATTACTACTACTACTACTACTACTACTACTACTACTAACTACTAGGCCTACTACTACTACTACTACTAACTACTACTATTACTACTACTAACTACTACTACTGCTGCTACTACTACTTTTACTACTACTATTACTAACTACTAGGCCTACTACTACTACTAACTACTACTACTGCTGCTACTACTACTTTTACTACTACTACTACTACTAACTACTAGGCCTACTACTACTACTAACTACTACTACTGCTGCTACTACTACTACTACTACTACTAACTACTAGGCCTACTACTACTACTACTAACTACTACTACTGCTGCTACTACTACTTTTACTACTACTACTACTACTACTACTAACTACTAGGCCTACTACTACTAACTACTACTACTGCTGCTACTACTACTTTTACTACTACTACTACTAACTACTAGGCCTACTACTACTAACTACTACTACTGCTGCTACTACTACTTTTACTACTACTACTACTACTAACTACCACTACTACTACTACAACTACTACTAACTACTACTACTACTACTACTACTGCAGCTGCTGCTGCTGCTGCTATTACGACTATTACTGTCACCCATAGTGGTCTAGGGGTAAAGCGTTTTCCTCTAGACCCAAGGATTTCGGGTTCAAACCCGCCTGGAGTTGAGGACGCAAAAGTCCGGCATCGGAACGATTGGTTAAATACATATGTACATACGCAACCTACATACTTGTATACATATACTAGTATTTCTCTCTCCATGTTTAATCTTTTTCAGTCTTCCTATATCTGTTTTTCTTGTTTCACTATGATGTTACACTTTAAAATGTTTCATCTTGCATTATATAGGAGAGGTATTCCAAAGAATTTCTGTTGTATTCTTGTATTTCATTGTCAATGGAATATGTATAGTCTATCTCTAGCTTAATTATTATACTGTATCTCCATTTTTATGCAGTCTAGTTCTGTACAACTTATATTTTACTCAAGAAATCGATTACTTGGTTGAGTTTTGACATACAACTACTCTATATGTTTCTCCTTACTAGGTGGGGGGGGGGCAACTTGCGGATTGACCGTCGCATAAGTCTCTTACCTTGTTTTCCTTGTATTTCCCTTATTCTCTTGTCTTCCTCTTGATCCCTTGCTTTTCCGATGTTCTCCTTGTCTTCTAATTATTCTCCTTTCACTTCCCTTATTTTCCTTGTATTTTCATTGTTCTCCTTGTGTTCATCTTGTTATCCTTGTACTACCCTTGTTCTCTTTATGTTATCCTTGTTTTCCTTGTCTTCATGTTACCCTTGTATGTTCCTTATTCTCCTTGTATTCTCCGTATTCTTATTGCATTCCCATTGCTTTCTTTGTATTCCCTTTGTTCTCCTTCCTTCCTCCCTTGTTCTTCTTGTCTTCCCCTTGTTCTCCATGTATTCTCCTTGTCTTCGCCTTGTTCTCCTCGTCTTTGCTTTGTCTCCTTATATTGCCCTTGTTCTCCTTTTCTTCCCCTTGTTCTCCTTGTATTCATCATATTCTCCTTGTCTTTCCATTTTCTTTCTATTCTCTTTGTTCTCCTTATATTCTCCTTGTTTCATTTCTCGCACCACTCACACGTAGTTCTACGTAAAGTTGCGTAGCATAGTAAAACCATGCGCCTGTCAACAGGGCTGCGGCCCCAGTGGAAGCGTCGAGCGGCGCGGTACCGCTCTCGAAAAATTGAGGGGTGGGGAGGAAAGAGCGTTGGTGTGGCCATATAGCGCAGAGTTGGTAAGCGACGCGGCGTGGCGTGGAGATGAGATCATGGCAGTGTTTGCTTTTAGGCAATTCTTATCTAGAAAGAACAGCTTAAAATAGGAAACGAAGAGAATTTTATATTCATCCATTTAATAAGAGATGCGAACCTCTGAGTATTTCATCGTGTGTATGGAGAATTAAGGACATTTCCAGATAGATATTTAGAGTATACTCACATGCCTATTACAATTTTCGACTATTTTCTAAATAAAAATAAAGCAAGCCATCAAATTTCGGAGATGTATCACTATTGCACAATGGCTGATCATTACATTTATATAAAATTATTTTAAAGTTAAAGACACAGGATCATGCATTCTTCGAGCAATGATGCAGGTAGGCTATACTTACTGCATATAATTTAAATTAAATGAGAATAGTCCTACGAATCCTTAAATTTTTATGTTGATAGAATTAAGTCGCATTCATTACTATTAGTTACAAGGGCCTGTATCTTACATGACAAAATTTAACATTAGAAATGAACAGTTTTCAACATTTTTCATTCTATTAATATTGGTTTATTGCATATAAAACTTCTTACAATAGTGTGCTGTGCAATTTTAATTTTTCCACTGCACTTATAATTGCTTTACATATGCGGCAGAAATTGTGCTCCGAACTACTGAAATGCTCTCTTGCCTTTACTTTATTAACAGGATATCGACTTCTCTTCATCAATAAGTCTGATTAGCGTTTTCGAGCCCTTGGCTTTGGTGTTGAGGCATTCGAAGACATATTCGTCTGAAGCAATAATATGTTATCATCGGTGGCAATTGTCTTTTCTTTCCCCCAAATCAGGGCCGTTTGGAGTCGATGGGATCTCCTGAAAGAAAAGATTTCCTACAGTCCTACCAGAAAGGACGAGCCCTTCATAAACATCGTCAGGTCGAAAAATGCCCATAACGATGATGTAGCGGTTCAAGAGCTTCGGAACAGCTTCGTATCTTTGAAAGCTTCTGGAGTTCCTTCTCAAATTTAGAATTTATGCCATAACCAAATAAAGAAATATTAAACAAAGTGATCAGTGATTACTATGAACGTTGTGGTTCCCTAATTGCTTCGTAACAAACGACGAAAAACTTGGTCAGATAAAGATAATAAATTCGGTTCCAGCTATTTTAATTTACGTAGTATTACTACAGAGTATTGCTGGCGCAGACAAAAAAATTAATCATTGATTTGGTGGGAAGAGGAGAACAGAGTGATTGAGGCATTTTCACAACTTTCACACTTCTCAGTTTGTTGGGAAACAACAGGTTCAATGTGCATGAACTCGTGGTGGGAATATAATTATATTCCCACCACGCCTGAACTATCGAATTTATAATATGTAAACGTATCATTATTACTTATTGGAGATGAAACCTACCCTTAAAACTTTATCTTATGAGGCAATATCTAGTGAGGGAACTAATGCCTAGAAGGAAAAATTTAATTAACGTTTATCTAGTAGGCTACAGCATTCGAAAAATAATATGTGGAATGTGCTTTCGAAATATTGCGTGCTAAGTGGCGATTCATGAATAGAAATATCGACACAAGTGTGAAAAAAGCCATCACATATTATCTTCCATTTGAGAAAAAGATTTCGACAAACAATTATCTGCATTATCATGAAACGGTTTTACAATTGACAGAAACTGATGATGTGCAAACTCATTAGAACTCAAATCGCAGGAATGATAGTTGCTGTGAATTTGCTAGACAAATAAGGGACAACTTCACGGACTATTTCAATCAGTTGCAGATGTTAATATAACGTTATAATTTGAACTTAATAATAGATTGTGTTTTTTCATAACAAAAGTGTCAACATTCTTGTATTAGATTGTAAATAATTATTTCTGACCTAATAGTCTTAATCGTACCTGTATTTCTTTGCATTAACGAGGGTTAATCGTAACAATAGAAACATTTAAATTGTATAATGATACCTTTATTTCGGAGTTGGAGTATGTTTAATATTATACGCAGTACTGAGTGTTTATACCGACAGTATTCTACGAAATATGATGGTGGTAATGATAATGATTATAGTAATAATAATAATAATAATAATAATAATAATAATAATAATAATAATCACACGGCATATTATGAAAATATTCGCGTTCAGTAAAATGTCTTTCTACATATTCCTTGTCATGGAGAGGTTTTTGAAGTTCTTCTCCCTGTCACTTCATAGGGATTTTCAGGTTTTCACTTCTTAAATGAGAACTTCTTTCTCATTTCTTGACGATTCATAACTTGCAATTGTGAGCGGCGCCGCTAAAATCTCAAACAAGAGCGAGCGGCCAGCGGCGCGTAGCGTTGTCCTTGAACCAATTTCCCCTCCAAATTACCGCTCCGCTCACACTATGGCCAGCTGCATTTGCTAACATGCGTCTGTGATTCATCCACGCCGGCACACAACGCGCCGCGCCGCTTGCCGCTTGCACTGTGGCCGAAGCCTAACCAACTTATTTTTTTTCCGACGCTTTCCCCAATTGAAGAGGTGGATTCCAAAGTGTCCCAAGTCCTTTTTTTAAAGATTTTAATTTACTTTATTCACGTTATAATTTATCCTTTTCAATCCTATACAGTATATAACTAGGCCTATATGAGTTTATTTAACAGACTCTTAGTGTCTGCATATGTTTTTTCAAACGGATCTAAGGACATCAAATATATTTTGTCAGTTTTTATCAACTTTTTCATAACTTGTCATTTGAACTAAGGCCAGTTTGAAATCCACCTGTTCAATAATTATAGGACGAATGTCGTTAATCACTTGGCAAATCCGCAGCCTCATCTCGTCAAATACCATCTTGCTGTCGCCAATTCCATCGGAGCTAAATAACGTAGTACAACTTACAGTGTCATTAAATAACCGACTAAAAGCACTGAATTGTTTTGAAGAACATAACGCAAATAGTACTGATAGCACGGCCTCCAGATATGGAGGGTAGCTGCTGAAATATTGAATAATCAGTCGTGGACAGACGATAAGGGGTGGTCCTCCAGCTTGGGGGTTGGGTGAAGGGCTAAAAACCCATCACCGTAAAAAACAGCTTGTTACGAAACCTAACAGTAATCCTCGGAATGGGACTGATTCTCCGGCACGACCACAGCAAAGAAAAAAGGTTATAAGATTTGGTACATGGAACGTAACTAGTCTTTATAGAACAGGTGGGGTAACATTAGTAGCAAAAGAACTAGCTAGAAATAGAATAGACGTTGTGGGAGTACAAGAGGTTAGGTTAGATGGGAATGGCATATCACAAATAGGCGATTACTTACTGTATTATGGGGAAGGAAACGATAATCCCTAATTAGGAACAGGATTCTTTGTACATAAAAGAATAAAATCAGCAGTAAAAAAGGTCGAATTTATCAGTGACAGGTTATCGTATTTAGTACTTAAGGGTAGATATCGTAGTTATAAATGCTCATGCCCCTACAGAAGAGAAAGACAACCATATAAAGGATAGCTTCTATGAGGAATTGAAACACACTTTTGATCAGTTACCTAGATATCACATGAAAGTTTTATTGGGGGATTTCAATGCTAAAGTAGGACGGGAGGATATTTTTAAACCAACAATTGGAAAAGAGAGCCTACACGTAAGTAGTAATGACAATGGAGTTAGGTTAGTCAACTTTGCCAGATCAAAAAATTTAATTGCCAAGAGTACAACATTCCCCCATAAGGATATACATAAATATACGTGGACTTCTCCAGACGGAATGACACATAACCAGATAGATCACATCTTGGTAGATAAAAGAAGGCACACTAGTATAGTAGACATTCGAACTTTCAGGGGGGCAGACTGTAATTCTGACCATTATTTGGTAATTGGAGAATTAAGAGAAAGACTATCAGTAGCCAAGCGAGTAGAGCAACAAGATAATATTAGTAGATTCAATATTTTGAAATTAAAGAACGAGGAAACTAAGCAACGTTATCAGGTTGAAATTTCAAATAGGTTTGCTGCTTTAGCAACTGCTGACGAAGCTGAGGAAGAGTTAGATGTTAATAGCGTGTGGGACAATATCCGAGATAATAGCTATCAAAATTGCAGCTGAGCAGAGCATAGGTTATCATGAAACTAAGAAAAAGAAACCATGGTTTGATGAAGAATGTTCCATTGTAGTAGATAAAAGGAAACAGGCAAAATTGAAATTCTTACAGGATCCAATTGTGGAGAATAGAGATAATTATTTCAATGAAAGACGGGAAGCAAGTCGTACATTTAGGAACAAAAACAGAGATTACTTGAAGGAAAAACTGAATGAGGTAGAAACAAATAGTAAGAATAAAAACATTCGAGATTTATATAAGGGTATAAAGGAATTTAAAAACGGATATCAGCCAAGGGTAAACGTGATCAAGGATGAGAATGGTGACTTACTTGCAGACTCTCATTCAATCCTGAACAGATGGAAAAACTATTTTGGGCAACTACTAAATACACATAGGCCAAATAGAAATGATCAGGACGAAATTCAAATACAAACTGCTGAGCCATTCATACCGGAGCCCACACTTTCTGAAGTCGAAATTTCGATAGAAAATCTGAAGAAGTACAAGTCTCCAGGTATTGATCAAATTCCAGCAGAATTAATACAAGAGGGTGGAAGGCCATTATCTAGCGAAATTTATAAACTTGTACTTGCAATTTGGGAAAAGGAAATTGTACCAGAACAATGGAAGGAGTCCATAATCGTACCCATTTTTAAGAAGGGGGACAAGACTAACTGTAGTAACTTTCGAGGAATATCACTTTTGTTGACGTCGTACAAAATTTTGTCGAATATCCTTGTGAGAAGATTAACTCCATATGTAGATGAAATTAATGGGGATCATCAGTGTGGTTTTAGGCGTAATAGATCGACTATTGATCAGATTTTTTTATATTCGACAGATATTGGAGAAAAAATGGGAGTATAAGGGTACAGTACATCAGTTATTCATATATTTCAAAAAGGCGTATGACTCGGTTAAGAGAGAAGATTTATATGATATTCTTATTGAATTTGGTATTCCCAAGAAACTAGTTCGATTAATCAAAATGTGTCTTAGTGAAACTTACAGCAGAGTCCGTATAGGCCAGTCTCTATCTCATGCTTTTCCAATTCACTGCGGACTAAAGCAAGGAGATGCACTATCACCTTTACTTTTTAACTTTGCTCTAGAATATGCCATTAGGAAAGTTCAGGATAATAGATAGGGTTTGGAGTTGAATGGGTTACATCAGCTTTTTGTCTATGCGGATGACGTGAATATGCTAGGAGAAAATCCACAAACGATTAGGGAAAACACGGAAATTCTACTTGAAGCAAGTAAAGCGATAGGGTTGGAAGTAAATCCCGAAAAGACAAAATATATGATTATGTCTCGTGACCAGAATATTGTACGAAATGGAACTATAAAAATTGGAGATTTATCTTTCGAAGAGGTGGAAAAATTCAAATATCTTGGAGCAACAGTAACAAATATAAATGACCCTCGGGAGGAAATTAAACGCAGAATAAATATGGGAAATACGTGTTATTATTCGGTTGAGAAGCTTTTGTCATCTAGTCTTGTGTCAAAAAATCTGAAAGTTAGAATTTATGAAACAGTTATATTACCGGTTGTTCTGTATGGTTGTGAAACTTGGACTCTCACTTTGAGAGAGGAACAGAGATTAAGGGTGTTTGAGAATAAGGTTCTTAGGAAAATATTTGGGGCTAAGAGGGATGAAGTTACAGGAGAATGGAGGAAGTTACACAACTCAGAGCTGCACGCATTGTTTTCTTCACCTGACATAATTAGGAACATAAAATCCCGACGTTTGTGATGGGCAGGACATGTAGCACGTATGGGAGAATCCAGAAATACATATAGAGTGTTAGTTGGGAGGCCGGAGGGAAAAAGACCTTTGGGGAGGCCGAGACGTAGGTGGGAAGATAATATTAAAATGGATTTGAGGGAGGTGGGATATGATGGTAGGGACTGGATTAATCTTGCTCAGGATAGGGACCAATGGCGGGCTTATGTGAGGGCGGCAATGAACCTCCGGGTTCCTTAAAAGCCAGTAAGTAAGTAAGTATTATATGGGATTGACCTCAAAGTGCATACGATTTGCTGATTATATGGCGTTGTTAGCAGAAGAGGATATGATTATAGGCCTAAGGGATGTGCTGCTGGAGCTAGACAGCTGTGAGCAGTATAGGATGAAGATAAATGCAAATGAGACGAAGACCATGGTCATAGAAAGAAAAATTAAAAAGGTAAACTTGCGAATTCTAAATGAGTCAGTCGAACAAGTGGACAACTTCAAATACTCGTGGTGTACTGTAAGCAGTAACATGCGCTGCAGCCAGGATGTCGAAAAGAGGATAGCAATGCCCAAGGAAACTTTTAATAGAAAAAGGAGCATCTTCTGCTGACCTCTGGAAAAATAACCAAGGAAGAGAATAGTAAAGTGCTTTGTGTGAAGTGTGGCATTGTATGAGACAGAAACATGGACATTACGACGAAGTGAAGAGAAGCGAATAGAAGCATTTGAAATGTGGATATGAGAAGAATGGAGCGTGTGAAGTGGACAGAGAGAATAAGAAATGAAGCTGTGTTGGAAGGAATGAGTGAAGAAAGAATGCTGCTGAAACTGATCAGAAAAAGGGAAAGGAAATGGTCATTAGCTGGAAAGAAGCTGCCTACTGAATGATGCACTGGAAGGAATGATGAACGGGAGAAAAATTCGGGGCAGAAGAAGATATCAGATGATAGACGATACGAGGGCATAAAATAGGAAAGACTGGAGAAAGTTGGATTTGCAGTGAAAGACCAGCTCTTGGGCAGAACATTACGAATGACTATATTTTGATTTTTTATTTAAGTAGGTTTTTAGCGTCTTAATGCGATGAAGGTGATAATGCTGGTGAAATGAGTCCGGGGTTCAGCACCGAAAGTTATCCAGCATTGCTCAAATTTCGCCTCAACCAGGTAACTTGCCCCGACCGGGATTCGAACCCGGGCCACCTGGTTTCGTGGCCAAACTCGCTACTGTTACTCAACAGGTGTGGACGAACGAATGAATATATATATATATATATATATATATATATATATATATATATATATATATATATATATTAAAGTGCAATTTAAATATTCAAAACTCTGTAAATAGGAAAAAATAATGAACATTGGTTTTTACTTTTCGGAGAAAAATATATTGTGAAATAAAAAGTAGCTACCGGTATTTAAAATCTAGGTTTTGCTAACTTATTGTGAGAATAATCTTTTGTTGCTCGTATGTTGGTTTTAAATAAATATGTAATTTTTTATTAAATCCTTGTGACAGTATATTTATACGTGAGTAGGCCTACTATTCTCATTGTTCAGTGCCTATGCAGGCAGACACACGAATAAGCAGATGTAAACACACGAAACAGAGCAATGAGACAGCCTCATTACAGCCTTGAAAAAGTCTTACCGGCAGAGCTAAGCTACTGCAGTATGATCCAGTATACCTAAATTCTACTCAAAGTAACCAAACGCAGGACTCTAGTTATAACTGGTGAGCGTATGTGTAAGATATCAAATAAATGCATTTAGCTAGAAATTTCAGAAATGCGGAAAGAATTTTTATTACTTTTCTTAAACAATAACAAGCATTTTGATTATATTAGTGTTCTCTTGTTAGAAGTAGATTTATCGTGAATGCGATGTTTCTGGGACTTGTAGAGATCCAGAAGTTACCTGAGTGATTGTATATTAAGAGTCTCTGTAGGAGGAAGCACGTTGTAGCTTAAATTATACGAATTCATTGTCAATTTCATTTAATTATAAATGAGATATTAAAGTTAAAAATTTTAATTGATAGATATTAGGCTTGGAGTCGTAAACAATTTTTTGATTATGTACTTTTCGTTGTTAGGGTGGGATTTACTTTGTAATTTCAGCTATATATAATTCGATTCAATGTTAACATTAACTTATTATAAATTGAATTTATAGTCCAGTTGATTTACTTTTATTTTTGAAGAAATAACTTAAGTGTACAGTTGTCACTGCATTATGGTAAATAGATAAGGCATATTTGCATCTTCTTGTTGATGGTTTTTATATCGTACAGTTCCCACACTTCAGACCTACGCCGCATTCTGAGAACTTTAGGCTATTTAATCCCTGAGGTGCTCCTACCTACAGAAATCCCCTGCATACTCACTTAGCTTTTTAGATCTTTACGAGTGAAAATATATTAAATAGTTTCTTTAAGGACAAATTTCAATGCTCAAGATGAGAATCGAACCTGGGCCTGATGATTTGTAGTCACGAATGCAGACCGCTAGACCACAAAGCCGTATGTTACAACATCTGCTTAACTATATCGTCATTTACTGTTATAATAGCATTGCTAATAGAGATGAACAAAACTAACTGCCTCTCTCGCTCGCTGTGTTCGTTGCATTTGTCTTTCGAGTCTCGTCTCGTCATTCTCGTGCGCTTCGAGTCTCGCTCATCATTCTCGAAATAGCATTTGGTCGGCGTGAAAAGATTTCGTAACTTTGAATAACATACATCATTGAAATAAATAACAACATAAATGTTTAAATGAGACAAGAAGACAAAACAGAACAGTATCTTAGTTATCAAAATGTTCTGGTTACCTATAGTTATACGTATAACTAGAAAAAAAAAATTCTCAAATAAATTTGCATTTCTAAGAAACATAAAACATAACATTAATATGTTTTTACTTCAGATTGCACACTTGATCATAAACATATGAAAAGAAAATTCCTTGCCTTTTAATAAGGGCATAGTAATGAAATAAAGTCTGGGGAACAGATTATTATACGCTGAAAGATAGAGATATTCCAAATATTTGATTGTTTATAGTCGCCCTCGGTAGCGTAGCTGGTATAACGCTGGCCTTCTATGCTCGAGATTGCGGGTTCGATCCCGGCCGAGGTCGATGGCATTTAAGTGTGTTTAAATGCGACAGGTTCATGTCAGTAGATTTACTGGTATGTAAAAGAACTCCTGCGGGACAAAATTCCGGCACATCGGCGACGCTGATATAACCTCTGCAATTGTGAGCGTCGTTAAATACATATATAACAGTTGCCAAAGTAGATAAAAGTTCAGTCAGGTATAAACAACTGTGGCGATTCACGGGACTTAAGTCATCAATATCGAGTCTCGGAAGACTCACAACCAGTCTTTACGTCAAGGACGCGACGTAATACAACACTGTCGTGCGGGTTTTCGGCTTTGCTGGCGCTGTTAGTTTCGCTTTGTCGATCGTTGTTCATCTCTAATTGTTATGCAACTAACAGAGCCTTGATGCATCTACCGTATTCCACACTATTTCGTATTCTATGTAGTCTACAGCAACTTTACAACTCTAGAACAATCACAAGACAATGGACAAATACGCAGTCCCGTGGTAGAAGGATATATGTATTTTTCCATTACCCACTCCGGAATGGAACCTCGGACCATTGTTTGGGAAGCACACTCATTATCCACATAGCCACAGCGGCGGATATTTGTATTAGTTACAAGCAAATTTATTTGTGAAGTATTAGTTCATAATTTTGTAAAATAGACTCTTAGACTAGGGAGGGTTAAACGACCTCGAATCGAGGAGGTCAATGTTTTCGAATCGAGCAATACACACATAAAGTAATAATAATAAACGGCTCAATTACGACGAAGCTACGCAGGCTCACACACGAAGTGTTAAAAACTAATTATAAAGTGGCAATTTGGCTGTGTGACAGACAGTACACATCCCCCCAGCTGTTGAGTCGCTCAGCGGCAAAGCGAGACCGGCGCGGCTTTAACTCCTTCGAAATGAGGCGTGAAATGGCGGAGACACTGCGCGGAATGCGAGCGTATGTTCCGAATCACAATCACCGCGACTATCTGATCGGCTCGCACGACACAATGTAGCAAGTTTACGTATTCGTGCGTTAGCTGAAGCACGTTTCAGTTTCAATTAGATTTAAGGCTGATTTAAGACTTTCACTGTGTGCGAGGTTCTTCGACTTTTATTCAGTATTATAGATGTAAATACATCCAACGTTTTGGAACTACGTGTTGGCTTCATTAAGAGAGAAGCAGTGTCTTATAGGGATATATTGTATCAACGTTTGGAGTCCTCTGACTCATTAACAAGTAGATACATTCAAAGTCACCGCTTCCTATATGCAACCTGCAGTCTTTATCTCAATTTCAAAACAAAAAAAAATAGATTGTAACATAACTTAGCAAATAGATAGAGATACTGATAATAAAATAAATAAATTACAGTGGATATACGGAACAACAAACGGAACATTACAAAATAAAACAAGAAAAGAAACAAAATACAAATATTATGAAGCAATGGCAGTACCAATGCTAATGTATGGAAGTGAGTCGTGGATTGTTAAAGAACGATACAAGAATAAATTATAAACTGCAGAAACGAGGTTTCTTTTTCGTAGAGTGAAAGGATGTAGGCCTACAAGAAAGGATTTGCTACGTAATGATGACATCAGTGAAGAATTAAATATTTAAAATTTAAATGATAAAATAGAAGACTATAAACAAAAATGTATATAAAAATGTGTGAAAAAAATGTGTATAAGATTTGCTGATGAACAGTAGCGAAGCGTGACAAAAGTTTTGGGTAAGCTGAGTTGAAGACATGGTGATCTAGGCCGTGCTTTATGTCGCTAAAAGGTAAACGAAACGCGGAAACGCACCTATTTTTAATGAACTAAATTCTAAATTGATCTTGTCCCTTCTTCGAAAATGTTTGGGAAAGCTCAGCTTACCCTGACTACCCTGACGCTTCGCCACTGCAGTGATGATATGACGTTGTTAGCAGAAGAGGAGATGATACTGTTATGCACCAGGGCTAAAGAACGCCCTGTAGCACGATTTCCTGTGGAGTATCAAATTTGAACAGTCCAGAAACAGTGTCAGCGGAATAAATGGTCTTAAGATGCTTAGCCAGTATTATAGAGTCTTGTCGCGCGGGCGATAAATCACTGCCTATGATAAAAGTATTCTTACGCCACAATTGCCTGCTGGGCTAATCGGATTGGTCCAGTGGAACAAAGCATGCATTTTAATTGGTTAAATTAAATCACGCATCGTTCGAACTCTTTTCTTACGCGTTGTCTCATTAAAGCGACTTATCACTATATTGCACTGAATCGAATTAAATGTAATAGATGTATCAAAAGGGGTTTTAAGCCCATCTCACCTGGTGGACGGCGTGGTTGGTACCCCGCGGGGAAACCGATAAGGAAAAATAAAAAGTGTTGGTGAGGAGATTTTGGGAGGTAGTATCGGGGTTTTTTTTTGGTGAAGAAGGAGAAGATAGCGTCATGGCGTCAGCTCCAGCACAAGAAATATCTTGTAACTTATTAATATATATATATATATATATATATATATATATATATATATATATATATATATTGTAAATACTTAATAAATCAAATAGAGTTTTCATTTGCAATCAATTCAGTCTTTTTGAGTAACCATGTAGTTTTCCTATAATATCCTGAGAGCTCCAGCTCTTCCAGTAAAATCGTTTCCATTATTGAGTGAAATGGTGGTGTCAGAAATCCTGATAAGTATGAGCAGGAGACGAACGCAGTAGCCATCCGTTTGGCAAATCTAAGGGATATGCTACTAGAGCTAAATGGCAGCTGTGAGCAGTCTGAGATGGAGATAAATGTCAACAAGACGAAGACCATGGTCATAGGAAGAAAAGTAAAGAAGGTAAACTTGCGAATTCTAAATGAGGCAGTAGAGCAAGTGGACAGCTTCAGATATTTGGAGTGTACTATAAGCAGTAATATGAGCTGTTACCAAGAAGTCAAAAGGAGGATAGCAATGACCAAGGAAGCTTTTAATAGAAAGAGGAGCATCTTCTGCGGACCTCTGGAGAACAAACTAAGGAAGAGACTAGTGAAGTGCTTTGTGTGGAGCATTGTATGGGCAGAAACGTAGATATTAAGACGAAATGAAGAGAAACGACTAGAAGCATTTCAAATGTGGATATGGAGAAGGATGGAATGTGTGAAATGGGCAAACAGAATAAGAAACGAAGCTGTGTTGGAAAAAGTGGGTGAAGAAAGAATAATGCTGAAACTGATCAGAAAAAGGAAAAGGAATTGGTTGGGTCACTGGTTGAGGAGAAACTGCTTACTGAAGGATGAACTGGATGGAATGGTGAACGGGAGAAGAGTTTGGGGCAGACGAAGATATCAGATGATAGATGATATTAAGATATATGGATCATATGAGGAGACAAAGAGAAAGGCAGAAAATGGTAAATATTGGAGAAAGCTGGGTTTCCAGCGAAAGACATGCCCTTGGGCAGAACACTGAATGAAATGAAATGAAGATTATGGCTCCACACGAACAGGCAAGCAGGCACACAGATGGTAGGCTATACCCAAAACCAGTTTTTCGGTATGAGGTATGCTGAAATCGGGTATATTTCCCTGAAAGTCTCGGAATCGATATTTTGAAGTATCACAATACTTTCTTATTAATAATGAGAAAATAAAATTGCAGTATTTTTCATCTACACTTGTTTCTGTGTTACTAAAATCGTCTGATACTGAGTGTTTGTAGTATCTATAATCTTTATATAGACACTTTATAGGATATTATTTTATTAGCTGTTTGAGTCTTTTGAAGTAGAATACGTCCTCCCCATACCGAATAGGCCCATGGACATCCTTTCCTGTATCCTTGCAGAAACAAACATTGGCAGTATTTCAAATGCGTTCTGTAACAAGACTATGCACAACAGCCGAATACTAATGTTATTAGTAGTTGGGCCATGAACCAATGTAACTTGAGTGACCACGCCTAATGACACTACCTTCCCTCGCTACGGGTATGAGGTCGCTGAAGTTACGTTTACATTAGCCGTGCCGCGCGGCCTGTTCCAGTAATACCTCGAAATCGAGATCAACTACAGACCTATGCTACAACTCTTTGATTTGTAGTCTCGAGTTCTGTAACGTTGAAGTGGTAATCGATAGGCCTAGATTCGTTACACTCTGAGTGAATCATAGTGAAGAATTTGTTGGGAGTGGGACTAATTTTGAAATGTCATTTCGTATGAAGAGAAATAGGTCTAATTTATGCTATAAGAGAGTAAAGCAGTATTTTATTCAAGAGTGGAATATTTAGAGCCCGTGGCGCAAACCGAGTGCATGAAATATGTTTAGGCCTACTCTCGTGTGGAATACAAAATTTTATCCAACACCTCTTAATAAATCGTAATAAATATAATAATAATAATAATAATAATAATAATAATAATAATAATAATAATAACAATAATAATTTATTTATTTATTTATTTCAAATATTAATGTGCAAAACAACAGCACAAGGCCAATTACAGTTTAGCACAAAATAAAAAACAAAACAGAACAAATGATTATGAGAATGAATGACAGAAAATGGCAGTGAGATCAAATACAATCAATATAATGGTCAACATTAACCATTCACTAAATGCAACAAAATAAATGGCAATATCTAACAAATAATAAAAGATATTAAATAACAAGTAAGGAATATCATGCATAAGTAAAATCAAATCAGATCTTCCAAATTGGCACTTGTAATACTCTGGCTATTGGAGAAAGGGATTTAAATAATTTAGTGAAGAAAATTCTTTGACCACGAAAACCTTTCACGGGAATTCTAAGGTAGGTGTTATGTATAAAAGAATCACAATCAATTACACCATTAATAGTATTATTAAAGAAAGTGTAATCAATATCCTGACGTCTCGAATACAGACTGGTACAGTTAAAATATTTACTAGACAGTTCATAATTTAAAGAAGAGGAGTTGGGTACGAATCTGAACGCACAAAGAGAGATGAATTTTCTTTGGATATTTTCTAGTTTACCTGAATCAGTAGACGTAATAGAGTTCCACGCAACAGATGCATATTCTAATTTAGACCTTACTAAAGCATTATATAATGTAAGTAGTGTATCAGGAGAGGAAAAGGAATAAGTAATAGACCTAATGAGACCAAGCATTCTTAGTGAATGATTAAATAAGTGATCAACATGGTCATGAAAGTACAATTTAGAATCAAGATATATACCGAGATCCTTTATACAGTCCTTCCTGATTATGGCGGCATTCGATAGCGAATAGTTGAACTTCAATGTAGTTGTCTTCCTAGAGAAAGAGATAACGCATGTTTTAGAAATATTAATTTTCATACCGTTATAATCAGACCAACGTTGAATGGCATGTATATCATTTTGAAGTAAATGACAATCAGCAAGACTATTAATTTTTCTAAATATTTTTAAATCATCGGTAAAGAGAAGATAATGGGAACAGATGGGCTTACAAATGTCATCGATGAAAAGCAGGAATAATAACGGACCTAATAATAATAATAATAATAATAATAATAATAATAATAATAATAATAATAATAATAATAATAATAATAATTTAATATTAACTATTTCATATATATTATAAAGTTACACTTTAGTCTATATTCATGTTATTGTTGCCAGGAACAAGTAGGTAAAAGTTTACAAAAATCAGTCGCAATGGCATCGAGTGAAACCAAAAATGAAAACATCCACTTGTTCCTAGCAACATAACACGAACATAAAGTATAACTTTCTACATTGCATATCGACATAGTAACGATCTATTTTATGAGGACGATTTTGAAAACAATATTTCGAGATTTTAACGAAAACGTAGGCCTACTTCTTGTAAAGTGTCTGATATTAAGAAGTTAGTTTCTTTAAACGATTCAATTGCAGCTAACACTGTTGACAGTCAAGATCTTCCAGTTACATAAGGAAATCAAGTGGTTTGGCTCCATATATTTATAGCATGAACAACTGCAATCAGTGGATGACAGAAGAAAGAAACATACATACAGAATAATGAGGGATTAGAATGTCGCCAACTGCACTCCTCCGTCACATCCGGTTTTGGCTAGGAGGTTTTGAAGTGTTAAGTTAAAGTTATAGTAGTAATTCATTCTTTAACATCTCTTTTAAATTGAAGAATCGGGCCTATCATTCTATCGACTCAGATTCGGTCCTCGACGTTGACTGGAGTGGTATGACTTAGTATATGATACGTAAGTTCGAAAAACGAGAATTTTGTAGATGTTCTCCCGTTTCCTTAAACTTAAGTGTTTAAATCTACCAATACCTTCCATTTTACTTAGGCTGAATCTTTCTCTAATTCAACAGCATTTTAACTGAAAAAGTGACAAGGAATTTATGAAATCCCTTGCATTTCCTGGAAAGTCTCTATTCTTGGTATGTCATTAAGTTCGCAGATTTTAGTTCTTGTTCGTACCAGTCTGTGACACATATTAAAAACGTAATCAAACTTACGGTTAATAGCATGTTAATTAAAATAACTTAAAGATTCTTTATAGCATTATGTCTCTTTAACATTGATCACATTTATTTTATAGTTTGCACATTTACAGTTGATGTACAGTAAGCCTATTATTATTATTATTATTATTATTATTATTATTATTATTAGGCCTACATAGATACCACATCTTGTAAAGTTGTTTGTTGTTCCTTTTTGCGTTGTGTAGTCTACACTCCCTCACATTCCTTTTAGCCCGTTTTAGTTTTACAGGGTCACCATTTTACTTTCATTATTATCTTGTATTTTTCGCATGAGATAAACTCTGCTCTGTGATAGAGATAAACTCTATGTACTCTGCTTGCGACTTTTTCGCTTTCATAATAAAGCAATGCTGACTCCTGTAAAAGTTAGAAGTATAATGGACTCTTCCATTCTTTTCCATTTTGAGTATATGTAAGTGGACTCGTCTACATTGTTTGTACATGCATGGCCGATTATTATCTTAAGTGTATGACGTCACCATTAGTGTACTTTCATATATCGTCGGTTTCTTGGTAAAACTGACCAAGTCACATTGAAAGCTTCCAAGTATTATGGAAATTTAAGACATAATTTTATATTAAAAAACTAATAATATAGCACATTTACCTTCAAAATAACTAATTACTAACATTTAAAGCAGTACAGTTACTTTTTAATGCCTTTTTCCAACAATTTTGCATTTTGGACTTGGTCACTTTTGCCAAGAAACCGACGATATATTTCATTTGAAAACTGCTAATGCAATAACGAAAGCAATGTTGCTGTTTCTAAACCAACATTAGGAACTTCGTCTCACACAGAAGTGTTACACATTTTTTCAGTTCGTGGGTCGAATATGGACATTCCATGTCAGAATTTACGTTATATAAAGTATTACAAGAGAATAGGTTATATCTAATAGAAGTCCTCAGCAGAATGTAATACGGTTTGTAAAGGTTTGTAGACCGATGTCTGTGTCACAGGTTCCGATAATGAACACCTAGTTGAGGAGATCCGTTAGTACATGAATATTGTCTGTATGATCTGGTGACCGTTAGAAAAATATCTCTAAACCGTAAATTCACCTATTGTGTTATCTCGTTTCGTCTCTTCTCCCAGAGAGCTACTTGTACCATAAACATATTAACGACAGAAGTGCTGAATTAGGTCTACGTACGTCAGTTTTCTCTTCCACAGAAACTAATTTGAAAGAATAGGTTAATAATATAGCAAATGAAACATTGACGGAATGAGAGTGGCAGGCTGAAGGAGGCATTCAATGAAAACCTGCCCTACAACTGCTTCATCCATCATAAATCTTAGGGGAACTGAGGGAGATCAAATGAAATTAGCGCTGAGTGGATGCCACTATCGTGTTTTCGAATACTGAACAGAGCATGTTATCTTCCTCCTTGTCAGTGTTATGTCCTATGTTGTTCAGTGGCTCAGTCGACCCATATCAAGGAAATGACATATTTACAGCTCGATTCAGCGTTAATGGCCCCTGTCCTTGGTTGTTTGGCTAGTGAGCAAGCTGTGTGCTGCACCATAAGAAATAAATGTAATCACAAATGTGCATAGGAGGGGAAGAGGAAAGAGGAAGAATGAAAATAATATCTATGCTCGAAGCTGAGGGCGCTCATGTCAAGAAAATATGTCATCATGACATTGTTTAGTCAAGAGACTTAATGGTTAGTAACGGGACGTGTGGAACAACATTGTGTTTTAAGACGGAGTGTACCGAGACATGATAAGAAAGAAGTGTGATGAGTAACTCGCTCTTAGTCTACCTACTTACTTTTTTCAGGGGCCAAAATCCCTGAATCAAGCTTGTTTTGTACTCGTGTAATTTCCCTCACTACATTTTTAGGACATTTTTCAGAATGTTATTTTCCTTATATAACTCCGCCTTCTTGTATTAAACAAAATTAGACACTTTTCCCTACAAGAGTGTCATTCGCGAAGATTTGAAATGTCGTACTAGCACGCATTGGAAACCTAGGGTCATTATTCATTCCTTTTAAAGTTGAAAACGCCACATTTATTCAAAATTGTATTATATTTGTTGTTATTCAGTATTGAACATTAATAAAATATTTGCCCAAAACACATTACAATAGGAGTGGACATTAAATAACTTGTAGATTAGAACATAATTACACAGAAACAACGAGAAATGTTGGTTGTGAAGTACACTTCAATATAAACTTCTTTCGACTTATAACATAGCCTATAAGATATACGTGTAGCATAGATGTTGAGAATAGATAGAAGAGCCGAGATGAGGACGCTGATAGTATCGGTTCGTCATTAAATAACAGATACAAAGAAGCCAAAGAAATAAGATACGAGACTTGCATATCACTTCATCTGTTGAGAAACGTAAAGAATACCAAAAATCATGTTCACCTGTTCCGACGTCAGAGAAAATTCCTACCGACTGAGCTGCATGCCCGCACCTCTGCAACCAATAGACTTGTAATGTAGATCTGTAAGTTATTTTGTAGACGGTATTTTGACATTATGTGTTCATACCACTCGTTTTTTAATAAGTTCAATTAAATCGCACCACTGCTAGTTTAAAACAAATTACTGTAGTAGTGTGGCATCTAGTGGTATTGTTACAATCTACCAATGTATATATCTTATATTAAATATTTTAATTGTGATTTATGTTATTTCTACGTTTTTCATAGTCTGTTACAGAATAAGATGCGAGGTAGGATAGAAATCTCATCTTTGCAATTTCAGTTTTGGGCTATTCTTTTCTGTTGAACATTCAGTTTTCCTCTCTACAGTCTATGTTAAAACTATCACTGTCATTGTTTTAACAAACGCTGACTTCCAGAACATCTCTAAGACTTGCTCATTTCCCTTGGCATTCCGGTAGTAAAGACAGGCGAAGTCCACCGCAGTGGTCTCATGGTAGCGTCTTCACTCCCGAAGCCAGCGGGCTGGGGTTCGATTCCCCGCTTGGGACGAGTTGCCTGGGTGAGGTTTTTACGGGGTTTTCCCTCACTCCTATGGATGAATATCAGGTAACTTTATCAGGCGTATGGAACCCCACTCATTCTCGTCACTTCCTTTCCTCCCTTATCATCCTTTCCTCATCATTCTGATTGTCTTACTTAGTTTTCTGATTGCGCCTGCGGCAGCCCTCCGAAGCCGCTGACTCTCTCGGCCGGCCTCCGTGGATATGTCAAGCTATGGTAGCTTGGCAAGCAGCGGAACCCACTCATCTCCCAACGGGAGAGGGGGCTTTTACGTCAGACAGTTGAAGAGACGGGAGAGGGGATTTACAACTCAGACCGTTCGAGGGGGGGAATGTGGAGGCTGTTGGCGTGGAATGGTATCCGGACTTGGAAGGATGGCGAACTGGTCATCAGAATGTTAGTGCTTAGGTCGGTTTGGCGTAGGTGGGGGTCGGTGGACTTGCAACTCATCCCAGGGGCGCACAATAGACCTCAGGTCGCGGTGCATAGGGATGTTCCCTTCCTGCCCTCATAGAGACAGAAAAAAACATAGGCGGAACGTATGAAGATCTTTCCGAAAGTAATACCTCCTATTTATTTTCATGGAAACTACAAGAGATACAGAAAGCAGTTAAATAGAGCAAGATTTCAGCTACATATAATTATTTTTCCACATAGTCACTATATTAGTTATGCATTTTTTTCCAGCCTATATGCCGCGCTCGTAAAAATCTGAACCAGCAGTTGTAAGTCACATTGTTACAGTTGCGAAGACAACATCCTTGTCTGAAAAATGTTGCCCACGTAGTCCATTTTTCAGAGATTCAAAGAGATGGAAGTCCAAAGGCTCTAAATCCAGACTAAACGATGGATGTGGCAGGACAGTCCAGCCAAATTTTCAAGTGTTCTGTGTTTGTGAAACTGGCGTTATCTTATTGCAAGCGAGAGGTTTTTTTCTCTGGCCTAACTCTGGAAATTCTGGTTTTCAGCTTAACCAGCTTAACGTTCAGCTTTGACAGTTTCTCCAGGTTCCAGGACATCCAAAAGAATCACATCCCGCCTATCCCAAAGGATTGTCATTTTCGCCACTGTTGAAATGCACTACCCACCGCCTCACTGTGCTCGCATCCACTGTATGGTCTCCGTACACCTTCAGCAAGCGTGGATGGATGCCAGTGGGTGCAATTTGTCAGCAGTGAGGAATTCAATAACACATCCTTGTTTCTTACGCACCTCTATGTCAGATGCCATTTTGGTAGATTGCTCTGCTGCCTATATCTGTCACATAAGCAAGCTAACAGGACATTAGCGTGAAGGTTCAACCTTTACTATAACGATACTAACATCCGGCTCAGACGTTATAGGTCAACACACACAAAAAATAAAGAAAAAAAAAGGGAGTCATTAATTTTGGAACGTACTACTAACACTCACGTTCCTCTGGGTCTTAAGGTAGAAAAGCATTACATTAATCCACGTTATGATGTTTCGTTTATTTATATAATTACTCGGTTACACACTGTAAAAATTAATTAGGCCTATTATTAAAATGTACACCACTCATAAATTTCTATAATTAAATGATCGATATGAAACTTAAATATTAGTTTTATTTAATGGAATTATGTGGCATAATCAGTAATTTCGTGGGCTACGACTAATATAAACAGCAGTGATATCGTTATAGGACCGTATTGAATATCCACTTTTAAGGCAGTTTCTTCCAGCTAAAATGAAGTTCTGCAGCATTGCTACGAGTAGGCCTATTTGCTGGAAACGTTGAGCCTCGCAAATCTTGGTTTCTACTCTCGTTGTTCTTGACTGACCGTTATGCTTGTCGTCTTCCAGAACACCCATATCTTTTGTAAGACGTTTTGGTGTGGATAAACTCGAGAAAATTGGTTGTAAATACCGGAAATAATTAATTTCTTGTTATTTACTAAGGTCATACGTAAATTCCATCAAAACCAATCTAACAAAAAAAATCTCCTCAACACGATGTTTTGATAAAGCAGGCGGATTATCTCTTCTTTGGTTATGAACACTTCTTCGCACACAACTAACATCACTTACAGATTGAGTGCCCGAAGTCCCTGCACTTTCAGTGCTTTGTCGCATGTATTAATTTGGAAGGCTGTTCTGTAGCATATTTTACCACTTTCCTCTTTGCACTGTTGCTTGCTATTTTCTGTTCATTCTATTTATGTCACATTCATGTGAATGTTGTGTTTCACTTCGCGGAATACAGTTGCCATCTTCCGTAGCTGTATTCATTGTAACGTTGCACAACTTCTCTGTATTGCATTTGCGAAGTGTTTCACCGTTCTTGGAAGCGTACTTCTTCTTATATACCGGTACCTAATTGAAGGTTTTTTTTTTAATAAAAGCAACTATAGTTCAAAAACATACATTTTCAGGAGAAACAAAAAACTATCTGGTAGGGTGTTGTTGACACTTCAAGTATGAAATTCATCATGCCATTTCTTAAGATGTTCTAGAAACTTGGGAAGACTGAAGTACATTTATAACTTAATTGTCTCATGGAAATACATGTGTAAATGCACGTAACTGAGGACAATGGTTGTTTTAAGAAAAATACTCTGTTGTGGCTGAAGTGTGCCTCTCCTTTAATCTTCTTTTTATTATTCTATGTACTTCGGTACATTAAAATAATATATATGCGCTTATTCGTCGGATCCCGGCCAACTAGTCACTCATAACGAGTGCACCTCAGCACATGTGTGGATTTCGGTCCTACGTTCATAGACATCTATGACGTAGTGCAGAGGGCGGCCACTAGAGGGAACCCAAGAGTTGGAGCTTAATCTGAGACGATTCTGTCCGACGCCGGGGTGGTTATCCGGTGTGGCTTAGTGGATAAAGTATCAGCACGTAGAACTGAAAACCCGGGTTCAAATCCCGGCGCCGGAGGGAATTTTTCTCCGTTCCATTACTCTTTCATCGTAATCTTCTTTTTCTTTATTATATCCTGTTTCTTCTCCTTTCGTTGCTTACGTTTCTTCCATGGGGTTACTTCTGCACCTAAAGATGACTCAGTAACTAATATGTACAACAATTCAAGTGCAAAAGTATTTTTTCTGAGGGGGCTTTTGCATAAGAAGCAGTACTGTCAATCTACTACAGTTTAAAATTGTATAGATAAATATTTCAAGATGATATGAATGGGATATTTGTAAATGCTACCATCGTCCTGGACAATGGCTGTTTTCACAAAAAAAACAAAGCATTGAACTATGGTTCGTGGCTAATAGTGTTTTTAATGTTATGAATGATATGATGTAAATTCAGCAATAACTGATGGTTTTCTACATGTACCTAGGAGTGCGGTGAGATGGGTTGAGAGTAATAAAACCCCAAAAAGCAAATTATATGACAATTTTTTTTTCTGCAAACCTTAATAATAACTTTCTGTACAATGATTTAGAATCTTCCACAAGCTTTTTTGTGTTTTTTTTTTGCGACAATTAGGCCTATTTATTTTCTGGATCAAACCCCGTTATGTTGATGATGATGATGATGATGATAATGATGATTTTGCTGATGATGATGATGAACGTGATGATGATTTTGATTACGATAATATCTATGATGGTTACGATTATGAATTGTACGAATGTAGTAACTCAGAAAGATTAAAAACAGAGGAATCACCTTCTGGGTTTAGCTTGTTTCATGTCTATATTGTTGCGTTACATCACAGTGCACTGATGCAATGGAGGATGATGAGTGATGGCCCCTGTAATGGCGTCCTGACGAACAGCTGTATCTGCTCGGAGTCACGGGACACTCCCATCGTGACATAATATTTTATACCTCGTAATTATTTCCCTGCTGACAATTTTAGACCACGTCACTAATTCAGCAAGCTATAATGACTCGGGTATTAATTATGGCTCTGTTTGGCAAGATTTGTTTTATTTTGTAGTCACAACGCTCCGCCCATTTCCTCGACGCATCGCGACGCTCGGCGAGGCGTCTATATTTAAAAGTCACGGAGCGTAACATTCCGGCGCTCATGCTTTTGCGCCCGGGTCTCTGCTGCTTTCCTTTGTACCAACCACGACAAACAACTGTTTCACAACCTCTGTAGTCGGTTTAAAACGTCTTAAGAGTAGGATAACTCAAAAGAAAATCCAGCCGTTCAGAGATAACTGACTGTTTTCC
The DNA here is from genome assembly GCF_040183065.1 of Periplaneta americana. Classification (NCBI taxonomy): domain Eukaryota; kingdom Metazoa; phylum Arthropoda; class Insecta; order Blattodea; family Blattidae; genus Periplaneta; species Periplaneta americana. The sequence continues at coordinate 104,416,471 of NC_091131.1, read as the reverse complement.
TATTGGTCGAGAGCACCAGAGTGAAGTACAAATAGTGTAATTTGTCGTGTAGTTGTTTGTTGTATAAAACAATATTGTTAGCTTGTGTAACCAGCGTATAGGTAATTAAGTACGGACACTTCGCGTCGGTACCTTTGATGTAGCCGGACTGATTTCAATGACCTTCAAGTCAGCTAGAGCGTGAGATTCTGCTTTCTCCCTAGAGTTGGCGCTGACATCACACCAGCTAACAGTCGTCACAGCGGAAATATAACACATATAATTAATACATCTAGGTACATTATGTACTCAAATAAAATAAATTGGATCCATAAAATAATAAATCCGTCATTAACTGTAATGTCTAGACTCTAGAGTTCCTTTGTAATGAGAATTGAGACGTTGACCTCAACAACAATTAAAATATGTAATGATTTGATAGCACTGAAAATGGAAAAACAAAACTCCTATGAGCAGTAAAACCATATACCTATATTATATTATATACAAATATTAAACGAATTTGATACATAATTTTATAATGTATTATATTATTTTATAATATAATTTATTATATCTGAAATATAAAAAATTATTATTACAACTAGTTTGTCACTGAGAAATAAGGAAAAGCTGTTAACTTGAATTTATTTGAAGCAAAGCGTTCCCGCATTATGCAATAAGGTAGGCGATGTTTGGATCCTGTGTCTCAACTCTATACTCAATTATTATCTTAGCGTATGCTCGATTACACTAACCTCTACCGCTTGAAATTGGAACTAAACGCCGGCGCACAGAGAAACAAAACACAGGAAAATTCGCTCAGTGTCCATTCTTTATAAACCCTATTCGCTGGAGAATAATAAAACCTTTCAGATTGTATACAAAAAAAAAAAAATACAAGGTGTCATTTAAAAATGTTTCCGATGACGTCACAACTCGCACAACAATGTTACCAAGAATGGTTTGTTTTTGTGAAAAAGTGTCTTAAAATAGGCCTATACTGTTTGACGTGTCAGAGCGTTTTTCGAAAAACATTTCCAATTAGCTGTAGCAGAAAATATGCGTGACTTTTGAAACGCACTGTAGGCCTATATGCATGTATTTGTTTGTTTGTTTGTTTTTTTTTTTAATTTTAGTAGGTTATTTTTACGACGCTTTATCAACATCGTAAGTTATTTAGCGTCTGAATGAGATAACGCTATGAGTCCGGGGCCAGCACCGAAAGTTACCCAGCATTTGTTCAGATTGGGTTGAGAGAAAACCCCGGAAAAAATCTCAACCAGGTAACTTGTCCCGACCGTGAATCGAACCTGGGCCACTTGGTTTCGCGGCCAGACGCGCTAACTGGTACTCCACAGGTATGGACTATGTACATGTATATACAATTTAAATCTGTTTCAGATTCGTATCATTGGCGGCGCTACAACGTGAATTACGTTTGCAGCGCTTTGTTCAGCTGTATTCATGTTGACTCTAAAGATACTGTGAACAAACTATAAGCCTAGCTTATTTGCATCCTACGGAAGCGTCATCTATGTACTCTCCCACTTAGCAGCTGCCTCATTAATCAATTAGCGAATTAATTTCAGTAACCACGGTAGCAGCGAACTAATTAGTTGCCAACTAACGAGGGGCCTATTAAATGCGGTGCTTCACAGGAATTCTTAACATCTCGTAGAAAGAAGAAAAGACAAACAAGTAAAATGATTGGAACAGAACGATTATTATAGGCCGACTTGTTTCCAGTTTTTTAATGGAGAAAACAGAAAGTAGATTTTGGGTCAGGAAAGTTCCGGCCGGAAGGATAACGGTAATGGAGTAATTTACAGTAAACTAATTTACGCAAAATGTCGTCTACTAGAAATAAATTGGCGAAGTGACCCGAAGAGAGCATAACAACTCTCACTATGCCAAAAAATGTGAATCGTAAATCATGGTGTGTACCAGCGAATTGGCAATCGTTCGTGTGTCGTTAACTTGTATTCAAATAATTACTTAAATCTTACGTAATATCCAACTTTAAATATACAGATGACAATCTGAAGACTACAGTGGCAATATATGCTTACGGTTTATAGATGAAGGGAAGAGAACTTATTAAAACTGTATCCATGTTAATTTTTATATTTGTCTGAGAAGTATAAGTGCATTATAAGAATGTAAGTTTTAATTTTAATGCTCATTTTTCACAAGTTTTCTTTTATTCAAAACGAATATTTTCTCAACTTTTTTTACAGAAAAGTGAAATTTTCAGATATGTTTATTTAGTAATCTTACAGGCACTGAAACAATGCTTTCGTAGATCTAATATTGAAGATATGTATTGAAAATTTGGAAAATATTCGCATGGAAAATGTTTGTAAGGAAATGAATTAACAAAGCAACTAATGTTACATCATAAACAAAAGATATGTCCCCATATGTTGGTAAAACGTCAGCTCTTTACTTCAGCAGAATTCGAGAAAACAATTTAATATTCTGATGATAGGTCGTTGCGCACCAATATCACCTTAAAAGCATAATGCGATAAGAGTTTTGTTATGTAATATTAGTTAAAGTTAAAACATATACCTAGGTAACTTTACTTTGTACTACAATATTGTTTTGATTATTTTATTGATTACTTTTATAAGGCTAAAGATACCATCAATATCAATTCCAACTTACCATGTAATACTCAATCGCTTTCCTTGGAATATCACTTTCTTTATGAATGATTTGTTTCATTTACTTACAGTTAGTATTAATTGTACTACTATGGAATTTATGTGAATATTCCTTCTTTATTATGTTATTAACATTTAAAACATAAGTGCAATATTAAGAATTGGTGTTAGTACTTTTGTTTTACAGAAAGAAGCCATATAGAAATAACGATATAAAGTTTCACGTTCCTTTTGAAGTTTATACACCACTGTTTTTTTAATCCAACAGACTGCTTATTCATATAGACCTACATAATTCTTCCTCTTCCATACTTAGCGCTTGATGACCGCGCACGACATCAAAGTCAGAAAAATGCGCTTACTGTGACATGACTGCTCTAGATCTTTCGTTAAGCTCCGAATAAACTAAAATCATATAGTGAAAAATCGGAACTGTAAGCTGCATGACCCAGAACCTCCAACCTTTTCTTCGCAAAGAGCATTTCAATTTGGAATAACATTAGCTATGTTAACAGGAGTCTGACATATAACTTATTATTTGTTTACAGAACCAAACTGTTCTCGATTGTTCAATGCATGGCGATTATTACGTCGCATATCACGTGATCATACTTCGAGAACAATAGAGAACTTAGGGCGAGGCGGGACTAACGAGTTTCATTTGATTACGCTTTGTAGCGCCCAGTTTGAGAATAATGAAATGAGGAGACAGCTGAAAAGTGTAATCGTAAATTTGGGCCAATATTGAACTGCAATTTTGTGAGAGCCTATACCGACGATCCTCGCGCCTCGAGCTGATCTTGAGCTGCCAGAGTGTTGACAACATAAGAGTCGCATTCCCGCGCGACGGGAGGCGTGGAGCCGCGTTCTAACGAGGTGACGCTGATAATGACGGCGATTAGGCGCGATTCAAGGCGTTCCACACGCTAAATGAGGCGGCCACTCATCAGCCTGGACGTGATCTATGCAGTCGAGCTGCGATTTATTGCATCGCAGGCTCTAAAACAAAATTGTACGGTGGGCGGAACATGTCGTGGCTTCTCAAAGCAGCATAACATCTGGCTTGTTACGCGGAGATCTGTGTTCGATCTCATGACTGGCTAGTGTCTAGAGTGTCTGCGTTGTTTTCTTCAGTTTCTTCATATAATCAAAAATTCCTGGAAACTTTACACTATCCATTTTTCTATGTAATGTTTCCAATTTACTTTTTTTTTTCGTTAATTCACATATTGTCGGTGTTATTAAAAATCTCGTAACTCCAGAAAACAACATTAATTCCAGTAAGAACAAAAATATGAAAAAGCGTTTCAGGTGCTTTCACAAAATACAGACCTCCAACAAATGATCTTTCCGGTTCGAACACCTGAAAATTATATTTACTGAAACTCAGATAATTGAAATTCATACCAATAGAAAAAGAAACTCAGAAAGTTTTATTTTAGTACGTCACATGTGGTAAGACTGCTGTGTAACATTTGTTTATTGCTGAGACGAAATGGCTGCTATGGGGGACAAAAGTATTTTGTATTCTTGATTTTCATATTAACCAATCAGTTATTAGTGTCCAACGACATTTCCGAACAAAGTTTGGTGCAGTACCACCCAGTGGGCCTACAATTTGCAAGTAGCACTCCAATCTTAAATCAAGAGGATGCATGATTTGTAAGAGGAAATAAACTCCACCAGTAATTGAGCGTATCCGAGAAAGATTCTCACGAATTCCGAGAAAATCTATCATCAGAGCCAGCAGGGAGCTGCAGATATACCCATGTGTGGGCGACTGATCATGGAGGGGTGGTTTGTTTATCCCTCACCCCATGATGAACCTATTTCATGCGCTATCGAAGAGAATGAGGTAAGCCGTTTTGCTTTCTCTTGCTTCGTTGCATCAGTGGGGTACAGCTTTTAAACATAATACTAAGTTTAACATATTGCTACGTAACTAATTATCTATTTCTATTGTTACAGTCCGCATCACCATTTTTGGCGTGGGAAATAAGTAATGGGAACGTTAATTGCGAGTGTTTTACATTTACCACAGTCAGTTTGACAACTATGTTTGACAAATGGCTGATGTGTCGTGTATAGGAAGTGGTACCATTCTCAGCAGCAATTGCAACATGCTCACAAACGGGCACTATAGGCACTATATATCTACGACACACGCCAAAAACGCTGACGCCAGCTGTAGTAAGAAGCATTGTACAAACGTGTGTAAACGTTCCAAACGTCACTTTAACATCAGTCACTTATCATTTGTAATCCGTAGCTATTATTTTTCTCGCTGTATATGGCATTCAAATCATTCCAACTTTTCTGATGATACTATTATTCTTTGCTTAACTGAAAATGAGGATGTACTCTACTTAAGTGTATATTTTTCTGACGTTTTATATATTCGATTCTCTAAATCGGGTTCAAATCGTTGTTGGGACAAGTTACCTGGTTGAGGTTTTTCCACGGTTTTCTCTCAGCCCATAAGAGCAAATGCTGGGTAATTTTCGGCGCTGGATCTTCGACTCATTTCGCTGGAATTATCACTTTCAACTCATTCAGACATCAAATAACCATAACCGTTGATAAAGCGTCGTAAAATAACCAATTAAAAATAAATAAAATAATATACTTAGGCTACTCGAATGCAAGATCTGTATACATTATAGTTATTCTCTTCAGTGTAATAAATTGAAATGTCAATTTTTGCATTCAGGTAAGTATTTTATGAAGTTGACAACTAATTATATGCATATTTATTGCAGATATATTTGATTTATTAGCTTATGCTGACTAAACTATTTATCTCTAAAGACTTATTTTGTAAATAATGACGTAAACTTGCTCCAAATAGTTTAGGAACTAATGTAATTCATCATCATCATCATCATCATCATCATCATCATCATCATCATCAACTTTCGAGTCATAGTATTGATGTTCTGTTTCGGTTCATAACTCCACTTTTCTCTTGGCCTACCTCGATTTCTTTTATTTATTGGTTTGTACCTCCAGACTCAAGGATATTTTGTGAATCTTGTCTATTTGATCTTTCCAGGTATTCGGCACTTTTTCTTCTGCGTTTACTTATCTCCTTCTACACTGGTGGAAATTTTAATTTCTCTCTAATTACTTCATTTTTATACGATTTCGTCTTGTATACCCTTTTAATGGTCGTAGAAATTTCATTTCAGTGACCTGTGTGTTACTTTCTTCTTTTCTTCGTAAGACCCAACATTCACCACCAAATAATAATGTTGGGATAGCCATTGTTCGATAGAATTTCAACTGTTTTTCTATTCTTGTTTTCCAGCCAAGAGTTCTTATTGTTTCACACATCTTCTGAAAGCGTGCTAATTTATTCTGAACGTTTTTATTAGATTCATAGGATATTCTATTTCCCAGGCAATGGAACTGTGAAGTCTATTTTACTATAACATTATCTTTCATTATTGTTAATTTTATCGATAGCATTGAAATATTTATTTCATATTTTGCTAAAATATATTTCATATTTGGAAAAAATATATATTTACATTGTGCCAGTCTCTACCCATCACGAATTCTCTGACTTATTTCGCCAGCATATCGTACCTCAATATAACGAGATATCTATGGCTGAGAACCAGACTGTTCTAAGTCCAACTCTTTATAACAAATAAATCTGTGTTTCTTTGTGTTCCAGTTCTTGTCTGCATGTATGAATCGAACAAAATTGTAAATATTCCTCTCCATAAGTTTGATATGAAGCTATTCCAAATTGTTTCATGAAGCTTTGAATGTCAGGAGATTAAAATAGCTCTCCTGAAAAAAAGAAAATAGTAAAATGGACTTGGAACAGTCTAGTTCTGAGCCATCGATATATTGTATGTATGCCAGATAACCATGCTGATGGTACGAAGTTATTAAATAAAGAATCTTAAAATCTCATTTATTTTTTATCCCCTTGTAAATATATTTTGAATAAACTGGGTAATTTAAAGAAACGAAATGTTTCGCGAGTAAGAATATCGAATAAATCCCGAATCTCTTTTTTCACTCCATTCCCTTAACCAAAAACTCGGTTCAGTCTGGCGGATGTGTTTTTGTCCGACTATATCGCCCCTAGGATAAAATCTGTAGGCTATGAATAAACATGAACCCATCTCAATAATTAGACGTAAAAATGTATAAACCCACCAAGTTGGTTAAATCACCTTCACTTTGCATCGATTTATGGCAGGCGTCTCTAGTGCTTCTAATGCTTTTCCAGAATTGACTACGGTTTTCCATCTATTTCTCTGTGAAGGGGATCTTAATAGAAGGTTTCAAGTGAAATTTGATGTGATACATTCGCTACCACAGACGTTTGTTAGTCAAAATTGATTATACTAACGAAGGAGATATTCAGAACTCATCCTCGTTTGAAATTCGTAATTTTCCACTCTCTCACATTATTTGTGCTCACAAAGAGAATGAATGACGATTGTGAAGTGTACGAATTTCTCTGATGTTATATTCTCCTCCTCCCTCTTAAGCTGAAATAATTCTCTTCCTCCTCAGCGTGAATCAACAGTGAACTAATGCATATCAATATTTACTCATATAAGTTATAAGTATAAACTTCTCTTTATACCTGCAATGATAACAAACAAATTGTTTACTTTTTACTTGTGAAAAAGTATTTAAAAATAAATTCTGAAATTCAGGTGATAGACTATTTCCATTATCGAGTAATAGCTCTAAAGTATTGTAATGTTCTTAGTTTCTAGATCTGAGGTTCGTGAGTTTAAAGCCCATCTATGACTATTTTTGAGGGGAAAAAGTGACAGTGGATCCACCGAATGTCTATAGGCTAATTGCGTTAAACATGCGTTTCGTGATTATAATTGGACGGAGTTATGCAATAATATACCAACCGACAATTTTAAAGAAAATGAGATATTTGCACAAATCTGTTGATGGAAGGCTAATTTAACTTGGAAAAAATCAAGAATGCAATATCTGAATTTTGCTGCTATTTGTAAGCAAAAATGTTCGTTTATTGCTTAAAATTTATTTATTTATTTTGCTTTGAAATATTAATTCAACTGCTTGTCTCTCATTAAAAATCGATTAGTCTTTTCTGGTATTATTTGTGCTATTTTTTTGTAATAGTTTGAATGTTATAATACTTCTAGGATAAAATGTTTTATAAAAAACAGTCATCTCATCTCATCTCATCTCATCTCATCTCATCTCATCTCATCTCATCTCATCTCATCTCATCTCATCTCATCTCATCTCATCTCATCTCATCTCATCTCATCTCATCTCATCTCATCTCATCTCATCTCATGTATTCTCATTTTTTCTCATTTTACCCCATCTCATCTATCCCACTTCATCTCGCCTCCATCTAATCTAAATCTAATCTAATCTCGTTTTGTCCCGTCTTACCTCATATCATCCTTTCATCTCACCTCCATCCAGTGCTGTCATTGTAATTTTTCTCTTGCCCATACGCTCCACCCCTTGTTTTCTCCCTTGAAATATATTTCTCTCTCCTCTCTCTATCTCTCCGACTATCATTTAATAATTGTTTTAATATTTAAGAAGAAGTAAGGAAATTGTTTTGCTTTACATTTTAATATTGTACAACAAGCTTGATTTAAAGAATACACCATGTAGCCCCATTGTAGATGTACACTTGTCTCGATGAATCTTGGAATGTGTATTTGCAGCACTTGTTTTTCAACCATTATTTTGTATAATTCTGGATTCCAGTGCTGCAGAGGTGGACAATTTTTGTTTATGAACATCAAACAAAATACATTAGGAACAGCAAGAGATGATCTAAGATCTGTACAGATCTCCGCGCACAAAACTTAGGCACCCATATGCCGTATGGCTCAGTACAGACAAAAGTTTCTTTTCTCCATATGATTAATTAAAAAAACTGTAGGTTCCCATACAATGTATGGCCCCGTATGACCTCCATGACAACACTGCCTCCATATAATATAAATCTAATATAATCCCGTTTTGTCCCATCTTATCTAATCTCATTCCATTTCATCTCACCTGCATCTAATCTAATCTCGTCTTGTCTCATCTTACCTCATCGCATCGTATCTGATCTCATCCCATCTCTTTCCACCTTCAGCTTATCTAATATAATGTTATCTAATCTTTTCTCGTCTTACCTTACTTTATTCCACTTCGTCTCATCTCATCTCACCTCAATCTAATTTAATCCAATCTCGTCTCGTCTCGTCTCGTCTCGTTTCACTCTTTTCTCCTACAGGTTTCAGTAAGTTACGCTTGAAACATCAAATATAGGTCGTAATGTAGAAAGAAATTCGGTCTTTCCACTCCACATCTGTGTAAAACGGATTCAGTTTTCTGAAATGTAATGAAACGCTATTTAAGATATCCAATTGACTAGCTGGGCTATAACAAGATAATGTCTTTCTGGCTATAAATTCTTCCTCACTATAAGCTTTTCTGTAAGAAATAAACTATGTGAGCAACAAGCCGTTAGGCCACTGGTCTCATTCCTTTTGTCTCCGTTCCATTGAAGGAACCTGGAGGAATTTTGAAGAGGAAAAACCGAAAATTGAGTTAAAAAGAAAAAAGAGTAGACTGGAATGAAAGACATAGAATAAGGTGTTTTTATAACTTCTATTCTGCAGTTCAGTTTCAAAGCGTAAATTAGGTCTATTTTATTGTACATTCCTATACTGTCCACAGTCAACGAATGTACTGCCTGAGCCAATTGGTGTCAGTGATTTAGAATTAAATCATGGCTCACCATATAAGCTTGTTGTTGATGAAATTGACCATAAATCAAATACAGAAATAAAGATGCTCTTCAAATGTTGGAAAGCAATTGATAAATAATCAATTTGGTTTTGTGTGTTTCAATTTTCATTATTTATTTTATTTATCACAAGTCAATAATTGTTTAATGTTTAAATTCTGAAGTGTAATGACAATAAGTATTACAAGTGTCAAAATTAACCCCAATTTGTCGTCTCTCATTTCGTGCACATTTAAAGAGATTGTTGCACATTTGCAGCTTAAAAGTTTAGACTTCTGCCCCGCGTAGCGGCTAGGCATACACTCTCATTGTTTGTTTTGCTTGTTTATTATTTTCTTTTTCAATTGTAACTTTGTTTTGATCCTTTTTGGTTTTTCAGTATTATAAAATTATTCCTGCCTTTTGGCTTGCTTTCAGATTGTTTTATACATGTAACTAAAGTTTTATTTTTGTTTCTTTGGCAACGTCTATTCCGAAATGTAACAAATCAAGCTTCAACGATTTCAAACGTTTCCTGGCTTTTGAATAATTCAATACAATTCAGTACATCGTGTTACACTAAGCCAGTTGCCAGATCTTTTATTTATGGCGACAATCTTTCTTGTAACACAAAAGAACGTATGGAAGTTGATTGACGAAGTTCGGGACCACCAAGCTATCCTAGGCTGTAGTCTAGGGATCGCACAAAAATTAGGTGCTATAGCGACATAATAATAATAATAATAATAATAATAATAATAATAATAATAATAATAATAATAATAATAACATAATAATACTAATAATAATAATAATAATAATAATAATAATAATAATAATGATAATAATAATGGCAGGGCCTAAAACCGAAACTTGTCTAGGAGTCTGAATGTTATAAATCCGCCTTTAACTAAGACAACACAAGTTGTGATATAATGTACATGCATAGTTTTACTGAAATTCCAATTAGCTAAAATTAACATTTTTTTTTTTGCATACATACAGCGTTGTTCAGGCGGAATAATAAATATTTAGGTGGTGATACAATGGATCATTCAACAGTAATGGCACTAGAGATTTTGATTTATCTAGAGAAATTCAAAACTCGTGAGATTTAATTGACTATTACACGATTGGAAGAAAGTATATAAAGATTAGAAGAAATAAAGAACTCTAATACAATGAAATATTAATTGACTTACTAAAATACTAAACTGTCTTGAAAATGTAATAGGCCTATTGTACCATCACATCATTACAAATATTCTGCTAGATGACAGTAATGTGTTATGATCAGCTGGTCTCTTGTTACCAGTTGTGCCAATTATACAATCTTCAGTGAACTCTACGGACCATTACTAGTCAAGAAGGTTTTGTTGATTCAGTTTTATTTTTATTAAAACAGTTGCATTCCACTTCAATTATCAATAGGCCTATATATTAAACGATCTCTGATACGTAACTATCCATAGTCTCATACAGGAGAAGCTATAGCATAACCTAAATAATATAAAGAAGATAAATGATAGAAAAGAAGTAATTAAGGATGATGAAATAAACACGAATCATTTTGTAAGGTACAATTATTGAAAGTACAATGTTGGCAAACAAAGAAACAAATGTTAGAAAGGTGATAAAGTACAAACAAATGCTAGGGAGGTGATAAAAACAAACAAATGCTAGGGAGGTGATAAAAATTGTAGGATAAGCAGACATGATTTGTTGAAACACATTGTTCTGTACCGTTCAAAAGTAGTATGACGTAGTAAATGTGTAATAGTCTGAGTAAAAATCTTCATATAAGTTGAACATATGTCCAATTTTCAATGATTGTGGAGATACAGCTGTTTGTATATTATGCATAATAAGCTTTACAAGAGGCCAGAAGAAAAAACGAATGGTTTAATCATTACATTTATTGCTTATTTACATGGTATCACTACATTTCAACAGTTCAATACAATTTTCCGCTCTTTTGCCAAAAGTAAATGTTGTCTTCTGAGGTCGTCTTCTCGTTCTTTTATGAGAACAGCGCTCTTGAATAATGTGAGCGACAATTCGTCAAGTGCGTTTACTTCGCTTTTGTACACTTCGCCTTTCAGCCACTCCTACATACAAAAATCGACAGGAATAAGGTCTGGGGACCTTGACGGCCAATGCGTGTGGCCACCGCAGCGATGCATCGTTGGGGAATGTGAGATTTATATGATGTGTCATCTAACTGCTAAAATACTGTATATAGAGACTCCGCCATACTGGAAGAACATGCTCACCTTTGTAGCCAAGGGAACGTCCTGCAACAACATTGGAAGCTCGTTTTGCAGAAAGATTCAGTAGCTGTAAGACGATTAGGTAACGCAGCAGGCCCAATCACCTGATTGTCGATCACATCGTATCACATATTGACAAGCGAAGTTGATCATTTGTTTCCACAATGGCATATGGATTTTCGTCGGACCACTGATGTGAGTTACAAGCGGCATTTATATAGTCATTAGTGAAAGTATAGCAGCTTCATCGGTGAACAATAGCTAATTAATGGAACTAATCGACGATTATCAGTTACTCACGGTAAAATGTCAATCGTCCAGCTTCATATCCTTCTTCAATGTGTTTCACCGCGATACACGAAAAGAATAAAAGCCGTACTGATGTAGTTCGCCATACTCTTGTCTTGTCTTGTTGAAGAATGTCTTCTACTTCATATACAGACTGTTCATTTGCTCATTTGCACGTTCAGAAGAAATACGACTGCTGGGAACACAGTTTGTTATACCTACACGTTAGTAAACAGTCTTGAATTGGGTACTCTGCGATTAAGAAAGCGATAACGGTAACCTACTCTATACGAGCAGCTGCAGCATTTCCATCAAACAAGTACCATATCGGCATATTCAGCATGTATGGAGATGTTCGGCATTGTTAGAAACACAAACATACACAACAGCGTAAGAACACAACTGAAGTCACATGTTATTCAGAGTGTTGTGTGCTTGTCATCTGTTTCGGACTTGCGCGCGTATCGGTTATTCTGTAGGCTACAGGCTAACTACAATCAGCTGTTTCTCTAAACCTGTAACAGTGCTGCCATCAGACGATCACAGAAGAGGGACATGACATGTACATAGTCAATAGTAGCGTACGTAATTATTTGTTGTTCCTTCACACCATTTGTAAAGCTTGTTAAGCGTAACATTCAAACAGCTGTATCTCCACATCCATTGAAAATTGGACACAGGTTTACATGAACTTTTTTACTCAGAATAATCCCTACTATCACACACTGAAGTATTTACTATTCCTCCTGAGTCATCCTGTAGGGTCGATAGATGGTTAGCGGAACACATGGAGTTCACGTCTGCTACGTAATGCAGATTAAAACATGGACGTTCCAGCAAGTGCTCCTTTTAAAAATATTAAATAATATGCCTACAATGAAAATGTTCAGTTATAGACCTAAGCTTCCTTCGAAGATTTTAAGCTATAAAGGGTGTAAGGGGTATAAGTGGAAAGGAGGGGTTTAGAAGTACACAGTATAACTCAAGCAGGGAAGAGGGGGTTTAGAAGTACACAGCACAGCTCAAGCGGGTACAGACATACCGGTATAAAACAGATGCTCTGTTCTAATGCAGGATCGGACCATGATAATACTATTGTTTACATAAAACGAGCAGCAAATACGAACTTTCAATCTCATTAATAGAACGTTATGGTAAATTTACATTTTATGTAATAATATTGCTCCATTTTTTATTGTACGTCTAAAAAATAAACAAAAATAGTTTTCTGCAAAAAATCACACGGACTTTTTTTTTCTAATGAAACATTTTAATCTCTGCCGTTTTCATAAAGCAGTAGGCTATCATTTTTAAACAAATTTCTGGTTGTGTGATTTTCAAAACGGGTAAGAGATTCCTAGTTTGTAGTAATCGTTGAGAAACTGCTACAAAAGTTCACCGATTAGCGGAAAACATTGATGGTACATCTTCTTGCCTCATTTGAATTACTACGACTTTCTCCACAAATTAATAACATAATATGATATTCTTAAACTGTGAATAATATTATAAGTTGTTTATCGAATACACTGTACTGAACTGCCATCTCCTCTGCAGTGGAGCTATGGACAGGGAGCTTGAACTCAGCTGACTCGTACTTATCTCTGTGCAGAGTATTGCCTGCTGAACACGTTGTCACGTCTCACGCCAGAATATTAACAAATTTAAGCATGCATTTTTATTTAATTTCACGAAAACGTAATAGAACACACAAATATTTATTTAAACTAATATTAACTCTTTGCTAGATATACCTACTGATGTAATTGTTTTCGTAATTTTACTAACGATATAAGCAGTATAACGCGAATAAAATAAGAGAAGAAATATTGTTTTTCTGGGAAAACTATCAAGTTTTGACCCTATGTTGTATGGACATTTTTTTATCCTGTAGACGTCCCAGACGACTGTGAAAAGGACGGCACTTATACCCCTTACACTCTGTAAACGAAGAAGATATTGTAGACATCATACCAGAAGGGCGTATCAACAAATGCAGGGTTATTGAAATATTTTAATGAAGTCTATTTATGTTTGAAAATTACAATCAATGTGAGGAAGGATCAAAGAATGTAGGCCTACCTTATTTTGTAGACAAGTATAGGAAAATTATTTTATACTTAAATGGCTGTAATGTAAAGATGCAGTTTTGTTAATATGCATACGCCTTTCTGGCATGATGCCCTCGAATGCAAGCGCTCAAGCAGTGGAGCGACTAACCTACATTTGAACTAGGAAGCCGCAGATTCAATCTCGGACGGAGACATATTATGTTCCTGTAATTTCGAAAATATATCTACGGAAATCTCAGATGTTCATCATATTATGTTTAGGCCTACCATCCTAAATATGATACAAATTCTTTGTCACAGTCTATGAAAGTAGCGACGTTTCCTTCTGTGCCCACATTTGCTTCCATGACACTCACGATATGTTTCATTTTAAATACAAGAACCTTTCAATTACAGCAGTAATTAATTATTATGCATTCGTGATAGATGAGCGTGGAATTTAACCTTGTGCAAACCTTCCAGTTGAGTATGTGTCTAAACTTGCGTTCGTAACAATTAGCGAGGATTCAAACAGCATACAAGCCTGATACAGTCCCTTTACACGGTCAGTAATACTGATTAGTAGAGTCCTGCTTTTCGTTATCTAAAGCCTCTGAGCGACGCGCAACATTGTAGGTATAGGCCTATACGGAGTATAGCGCGGCGTAGACACCTGAGTCTGCTGTTCGGTGAATCATGTCAAAACAAAACAAAACTAGACGATTGGAAATGAGTGCTCCAATAGAAGAATTTGGTGGCGAGCACTTCATTAGGAAAGAAGAAAACGTATTTTATTAGAAAGAAGGATAATCTTTTCTTTTGAAACACTTAAAATGTTTAGAGTCACTCGTTGTAATGTATACAGCAGGCCTGCACAAGGTTTGCGCTCTCCGAGCCGGCTCACAGCTCATGAGCGGAATGCAGGTATTAGCTACGCTCTGTATAAGGATGGACTGGAAGAAGGGGTGATGTACAAAATGTACACAAGGTGTTCATGAAATGAATTCCCGTTCATTGTTCACAAAACTATCTTGGACTATTATTAATTAATAAAGAAATATTTATTTTGCAGAAACAATAGAAATTCTATAGCTACTTAAATGTACAATATTATATTGTTATATTTTTATTTATCAGTACATGAAAACGAGGTTTTATGCTGTTGGCAGCTGAAAGGAACAGTAGCCTACTGATCGTAATGAAACATCAGTTACAGATGTTCGATGCCTGCCTTGTTTAAAGTTGATTATAGAAAACAGTTGCTCACAAATATAAATGTTGAGCCAAACATAGCAATCATTTTCACAGCCAGTCTGTGTAGTCGTGGATATTATTGCTAAGGTTTAGTCTTGTAAAAGTCAACCAGGCTAGTAGTATTATTCAAACGGTCTTTAGCCCTTAGGTCACATTGAAGAACAATAAGTTCAAGCTGTAAATCGTTAAATGTTAAATGTTATATTTTATTTAACGACGCTCTCAACTGCCGAGGTTATATCAGCGTCTTCTGTGTGCCGGAATTTTGAGCTTGTCGCATTTAAGCACACATAAATGTTATATATGACACTGTTTCAACTGGTGTTGAAGGAATTTATTATGATAACTTTAAACTTCTTTCCAATTAAGACAAGATCTTGGAACCTAGAATTAAAATCATTTTGAATTTTAATTAATATTTGCACGTAATCGTTTAACGTGGCTTCATCACGAGCAGTTTCTATCGTTGGAAAATGAGCCATATTACCTTCTCGAAACTGACTTACGAAAAGTGTAAGTTTACGACTGAAATCCCGTAATTCATTCAACATATGAACACTGAGCTGGCCTTTTCCCTGAAGAGAGATATTTAAATTGTTGAAGATTAATAAATTCTAACGTACCCTACCTCATGTAATAATGCAACTTTCAACTCCTGAACCTTTTTACTGCGATCTTCACCAACAAAACCATCGTATCTCTATGTGTGGACTAGTAATGACGCATTATATTATGTTTTCCTCTTTCTTTCAAACTATTGTGGCAGATAAGTATTGACTCCAGTTGCTGTGAAACAACAAGCATACTTCCATGCAATATTGAAAGGACTTGCCTGATGATCACTTTTCCGTCTTTTAGATTCCCCCATTATGTAGCCGTAGATAGGCAAAGTGAAATAGCTACTGATAATACACACTACAGCAGACAGCTGCGTGCACTACCCTCTACCTATAGCAGGTACGTCATTCCGACGTAACTTTCCGGCGTGCTGTTTGGACGGCTCTCCCGCTCCGAAGGAGCCGCCACGCTCGATGAGCGCCGTTTGTGCAGGCCTGGTATAGAGAGTCGTAAAGCAAGCAGTCAGCGTAAATAAGTTAATTTTGTTTTATTATGACTTACTGTATTATTGTAATTTCCATAATTTATTTATGTATTTATTTATAGATGTGTAGGGTACATACATAGGCTGTGTCCAGTTACAATATTCACATGTAAAACAAGTAGGCCTAGTCATAATTAATTTCTGTAATCTGGCATTAGAGACGGTAATGCTTGGAGACAAAAACAACCTTCAAACAATTCTAAACGAACAGAAGTTGGAACATCAGAGCCGAGTTAGATATATGATGATGATGATGATGATGATGATGATGATGATGATGATGATGATGATGATGATATGTGAAATATATAAGACTATATATTAACTCACTCTTAATTGTGAATATTCAAATTTCAGTTCTTTCAATAAATTATCGTCGGCCTCGGTAGCCTACTTGGTATAGTGCTGGCCTTCTATGGTCGAGGTTGCGGGTTAGATCCCGGCCCAAGTCGATGACATTTAAGTGTGCTTAAATGCGAAAGGCTTATGTCAGTAGATTTATTGGCATGTGAAAAAACTCCTGCGGGACAAAATTCCGGCACACCGGCGACGCTGATATAACCGCTACAGTTGCGAGCGTCGTTAAATAAGCCATAATTTTAAAAAAATCAATAAATTATCATATTATTTATATCTAAACTCATTTCACTTTAACAAAATATATCTATTTATTTTAAAAAGTGCAGTTTAAATATTCAAAACTTTGTAAATAGGAGAAAAATAATGAGCATTGGTTATTACTAGACTTCGTGGAATTGCCACGAGAATCGCAAAGTTTACTACGCACGCGGTATAGACTGTATGAGGCGGGGACGCGCAACGGATGGAGTATGCCTCTGATGTAAACACTGAGCAGTATACTGCGGTTATAATAAAACCTAGATCCTGCATTCAAGAAATATAATGAATGATCATTGAAGTAGGAAATGTCTAAACATGTAAATACACAATTATTTCATAATGAGATATACGGTATTAACTCTTAAAATTTAATGTAAGATACTCACATCATCTTTGAATATGTGCATTGCAGTGAAGAGTTACGTACATTTTGAGCGACTGCAAAGTAATCTCCTCCGATGGTCACTTAAACAGTTTTTATTTTGGGAAAATGTACGTTCAAGATCACACGATGTAATATGTACATATTTGAAGAACGGAAAGTCATTACTTTTTAGTACACCAACTTCAGATATCTTGTCGTGACCTTATGGTACATCATTTATAGTACGAAGTTGTGAATAGGCACAATTTTTAGCAATAATGTTTCTGAACTTACATTTCACTTTTTCTGAAATTAGTGAATTGTTATTTTGGATAACGGTTTGTGATACTTTATCCACTACATTAAGGGCTTCTGAGAGTTGTAGTTTAGACGATTGTAACAGGGTGATGCTTTTGGACACGATTTAAAAATTAGAATCAATGAACAGAATATCTTCCAATTGTTCAGAAGGCAATGATTTTACAGCTGCAACAGCGGAACTGTCTGTGCTATCTAATGCATCAATTACCTCCATTATTTTTCCGTAATGTTCTGCATAATAATTAACAGCATCCAACCACGTTCCCTAACGGGTCAAGACTGGCTGTGAGGGTATGGGTATTCCAGGTGCAATTATTTAGAACAGCAACACATTCATTGTAGTATGTTCGATTGAATTCTTGTCTGCACTGAACAAATTTAATGTTAAGCTTTGACTATTCCAACCACAGTAATGCAAAAACAAGTGCTTACATAGGTATACATTAGCTGTAGCTGCTCTATCTATTTGGACCGGTCACAACTCTTAACATGAACTGCTTATACTACGAGACCGGGAGGTCGCTCACCTCCTCTATACTACCGTACATCGGCAACCTGATTGCATGCTGCGTGTGGCAATTCAACGAAGTCTAGTTATTACTTTTTGGGTGAAAAATATGTTGTGAAACAAAACAATAGGCCTATCTGGAATCTAGATGCGTTTTGCTTATTGTGAGAATAATCTTATGTTGTCCATAATAGGGCTTTAAATAAATTATTTTGTTTGCTATTTAAAACATACCGGTATGCCAGGATATTTTGTATGCGAATAGCATTCTCATTCTTCAGTGCCTATACTGCTCTATACGATTAAGCTGATGTAAATACACGAAACGGAAAGGGCAGGCGACTCAGAGTCCTCCTTTGCAAACGAGGCTATTATGATCCATGTGAGTCTAACTTGTACTCAAAATAACCAACCAAAGGCCCGGGTTCAAATCCTGGTTGGGACTAGTTACCTGGTTGGAGTTTTTTTTCCGGGGTTTCCCTCAACCAATTGAAGCAGAATTGCTGGGTAACTTTCGGTGTTGGACCTCGGACTCATTTCGCCATTATTTCACATATCATCATCATCATCATCATCATCCAATCATCATCATCATCATCATCATCATCCGTATCATAGCCCGGGTTAAGTTCATGGTGCGACGTGCTGTATTGTACAAGAACACGGCTTTTCGGTTTCCCAGTCATTCACAGAATAGGAGTGGTAAGCACAATAGGCCTCAGGCTGTAGTGTAAGCCCTGGGCGTAAAAGACAGAGCTAAAAAACAGCTGCAAATTCGTATTCTGAGATAGGGCTACACAGATATACAAAAAAGAAATTAATACGCACAGCAAGTAGGTATGTAATTCTGCAACTGAATTGATTGTCCAGGCCTGCTTTATGCAGGATTTAGTCTATAACTAGTACGCGAGCTAGGGACAATGATTGAGAAATGTTTGTGGGAAAGAATAGTTGAGCAAGCAATGTATTTGGGTCAGAGTGTATCGGAAAGGGGGCACTTAGTGAGGGAATGTCGCCCGTCTAGAGAGTTATGGCTCAGTGGGAACGAGCAGGAGAGAGAGCGAGAGAGATGAGACGAGGCTCGCTAATTCCCTGCTAAGTGCCGGCAAATTACTACCCTAGCCACTGTATGGAGATGTCGGCAGCAACATCTGCTGGCGGCAAGAGTGGCTCTAGTGACATTCTGCGCGCAGATAGAAGTAAACACATTACTGTACGGGAAGGAGATATAAGACTGCAACATGGTTGAAATGCTTCGAGAAACGCCTTGGTGTGTTTGTAGACATGCAGTGGTCTTTCGAAAATTAGTGGCAACACTGAATAGTTACCCTAGCGGTGACTAATGTAAGTTGGTAGTATGAGATGGAGTGGTGCCTGATATGTTATTTGTAAGTTATAAGTAGCGTTCTGCTTTTGGACACCTAGAAGATCCAAATAAATGTAACAGTTTAGGTATGTATGGAATATATGTCGGCGGCATTATACCCTACTTATAGCCTACAGTTGAGGTGTGCTGTTCAGTGTACACGCGGAAACAAAACAAAGCTAGGCGCTTGGAGATGAGTGCTCTAGTAGAAGAATTTGATAGCGAGCATTTCATTAGGAAAAAAAAAAAAACGTATTTTATCAGAAAGGAGAAATTTTTCATTTGAAACAGTTAACATGTTTACAGTCATTCCTTGTAATGTGAAGAAAAACTCGTAAAGCATGCAATCAATATAACTTGTTTTATTTTAAGTTTGTATTGAGATTTTTTAAACCTCTAATTGAGTTTAGATCTGAAGTATCTAGGCCTACATGAGTTTTACTTGTAAAAATGATCTTTTATTGCACATAAGCTGCCTTTAAATAAATACTTTGTTATTCTTGTTATTAAATCCAAGTAATATTTTGTAGCCTATATGATTATTCCTGTTCTTCACCGACTTATAGACCTATAGAAAGGCACATGAATAAACAGCTGTACTGGAGCGTATGGAGAGACTGCTTCATTGTAGATTGAACTGCTTTGACTCGCAGTGCTCTCCGAACCAATCGAAGCTAGTATGATCGCAGTACACATAACTTGTATTCAAAGTGACCAAAGGCAGGGCTCTAGTTATAAAGTAATAGACCTAATCTTATTTATACTCTATTCTATATGCAGTGATTGTAATACTAAGACTTTCATCTGCAGCGATCTAAGACAAAAAAATGTAGACAAGAGCAGGACTCAGTCAAATTTATGTTTGTAGTTGTTTATGAATTTGAAGATGTAGGCTATTAATCACTCCTTCTGTTCCAATTGGAAAGCTCGTGGATGCTGAATATCATGGTTAATTTTTGGAACACCATTTACTACCAGAAATACGCTGGAAGCGCCGAAATCTCTTGAATACCCATCTCATTGTGCTTCTCAATGGTGCTTGTTAGGCCTATCACGTGGCTGCCCAAGTGGTTAATTTACTAAACAAGTGAAACTGGGTAATTCTGGAGCATCCTCCGTATTCTCCGGATATGAGTCCCTATAACTACGATCCTTTCCCTAAAAGGAAAAGTCGACCTGGTTGGCAAGTTGGTATAGCGCTGGCCTTCTATGCCCAAGGGTTCGATCCCGGGCCAGGTCGATGGCATTTAAGTGTGCTTAAATGCGACAGGCTCATGTCAGTAGATTTACTGGCATGTAAAAGAACTCCTGCGGGACAAAATTCCGGCACATCCGGCGACGCTGATATAACCTCTGCAGTTGCGAGCGTCGTTAAATAAAACATAACATTTTTTTTCTAAGAGGAAAAAACGACTGAGATGGGTTCCCTTTAGAAATAAACAGGTCATTATAACAATTTGTTGTTAGAAGCTCTGTGAATGGCAACCGTCGCCTTCTAAAGATGTAGCGTCGAGTATGTGATACTGTAGGACAATGGTCGTCAGCATACGCTGAAATGCGTAGAATGCATGGAGGGTAAGGAAATATGCTCCGTCGTAGGGAGACAGCATACCCGTCAGCGGCCATGAATGCACGCTAGGGCAGTGTCTTGTCCGCGGGTAAGTGACGCTAGCCCGTGGGTGCAGTGTTCTGATGACCGCTACTGTAGGAGATTAGATTTAAGAAGTAGCCTATAGGTCTACGTATGTCAATTATGAATAAATAAATATTAAATTTGTTCTTAATTAAATTTTTGTCACTAATTTTCGAATGACCAGTGTAGGCCTAACTTGTGTGTAACTTATGTAAGGTGGAAGTAATATATGTGTGCAGATTTTAATTGAGAATTTATTGGGGTCAATATAACCTAATAAAAATGTCATAAGAACTGGGGTCGAAAATGTACAATTTTCTTGAAAAAAGTGTTTAAAATTTTATTAGTAGGTATATGTTACTTGATAATGGTTATGAATGTGGGCCTGATATTCACGCAAATAGATGGAGAAATTGAAGTGGAACAACTTTTTCCTTTGGAATTTTGCGTTGCTGTGATCGGTTTTAGCACAAATTAAATGAATAGAGAATAAATTAAGATAAATATTTGTCATTACATTCGCGTAAAGAGGTTTGGCGACACTGCAGTAAAGTTTAGAGTGGGATGTAGAGTGGGGTATGGTTGATGAATCAGGAGTTCAGTTACCTGAACACAAGTCGTCAACACAACTCACATCTTTTCAGTGGAGCGAGCAAATCATCTGAAAACGCTCAAGTTTACAAGTGGAGAGTAGTAAATTTAGACAAGATTTTAATTTATGGTGAAACTAAATGTAACTCGCATAAAGTAGAAGTACTGTAGACTACAATGAAAGATTCTCAGGGAGGACCATTATCCAAGAACACTCATTTCATTGTGCCAGTGATTTTGTGATACTGTTCGTGCACACTAGAGTTCCGTAATCGTGGTAATAGGCCCAAGGATGCGTCAAATCTGATTGAGACGATCTGTGGCATGCATGGAAGCAAATCGTGCCCAGTCTGAACATTTTCTTTGAAGATTGTCTAGGACTGCCTGATATTCCGGTAAGTTGTAAGCACAAGTAATAGAAAGTTAATGTTAAATTAAATGCAATAATCTTGAATAGAAATGAATGTGAGATTAATTTTATAACTTTGCTAGTGTAGTTTAGTGTGTAATGAAGGTTGATAATAAATCAGACCTGACCATTTGTATTTCTTGCTCTTAAATAACTTGCTTCATAACAAATTGTAGTTGCTAAAAGTAGGCCTAATACTGTTTGTATAAATGTTTATAAGCAGGCTTCGAGACTTCGGACCCGATAGAGCAGTTCAGTGGGAAATGCGCATAACGGCGTACTGAGTATAGTGATAAACCGTACAGTGGGTGGGGGTACTGTAGAATGAATGCCAACAAATACGCAAGGGAAAACGCTCTGGATTTGAAGGTTCTGATGAATAATTTGGTTTTCATACAAACCTATTTTCAAACTGTGTCTGAAACTATTATACGGTTAGAAAAATTAGAGCAAGGGATGCCGGAAGCCCTCAAATTAATTGAGGAAATGACACAGAGAACTAATGAGACATCAAGTACACCGGTTATTAAACGTGTAAAAGAGAAGTGGAAATCAATTTTATGTAAAAATAACGGAAATGGAACATTGTGTAATATAAACAGCAAATTAGTGGACATAGAGTCATCCGAGAATAAAGGACTGTCTCTTAGAGACTGCAATGATGTTAGGTTTCTTCGTTTTGCTCCTGTCATGTCATGCGACATAGAACGCAGCTTTTCACAGTACAAACTCTGTTTGGCAGATAAGCGAAAAATATTTACGTTTGAGACACTGAAAATGTATCTTGTAGTACATTGCAATTCGGTACTGTAATTGCACTTCCTAAAGACGACCAATAGGATAAATGAAGAAATTAAAATTCCTACATGTTTATTTACACCATTAACACTGTGTATAATTAAACACAAATGCCTTATAAAAGACAAGAGAATAAATGCTTTTCACGTTCTTTTGACATTGTCATTGTGAAATGTATATTTATTTTCAACATGTACGTATGTGTGTGTTCCCCCATACTACAACACTCTTGGCTACTCTAAATAGCAACGTTGTTACCTCAACACATCTCTACCTTTCACTACCTGCAGCGTGTCAACAACCTATAGTACAAGCACAGTAATGTTATTATATCGGGTCCAAAGTCTCGAACCCTGTTTATAAGTTGCGCGATTTTACTTCATACTGTTTTGACTTCTGTTTATATCCGCGTACGGCAGCCTCATTTCAATATAGAGCTAGAGAGGTTCACCTCTTCTGCGCTGTCAGTTACAAATCTTTAGACCGAATTAGTTATTGACCATAGAAAAAATTACTGGGGATTATATGTCTGTTTCGATGTATTATAGTCTATCGACTCCTTAAATCTGCACACTTAAACTTAAAGTTGCGCAAATAGTCCTAAGCCTCAAAATTTTCGAAATGAGTTTTTGATAGCGTTGAATTTGTCTAAATGATGCCCATTTACCTTCAACGTCTCGTAAATCATATTTTAATATTAATCGCGGAAAAGCAAAAATTTCAATACCACGTAAGCCTGCCTGCATTTAATAGCGACAAAAACAGCCCTTCCATTCTCCTGTAAAATTTTGATTTTGTGGGATACGATTATTTGCATCTTAAGCGACGTTATATTACTTCCAACCTGTATAGGGTCTAGGCCTATGCCAGATGATAAAATTCGCAAAGTAGGTAGTGTGTTATGAAATAGTAGGCCTAAGTAGCTATAGGTACAGGGTGAACCGTAAGTAATGTCATTAACTTCAGAGGGATATTCTTTGAAATATTTCAAACAATAGTGTTTAATACAATTTTGCTCATTTTTGCTTCCTTTTCGAGATAAAAATTATTTTACATGAAACATTTCATAGCGTTTTTTGAAAAAGTCTTTGATGTATAGTTTACAATATGCTCAGTCAATTTAAGATAGCAGTGTATTATGATAATAAATTATTGAAAGAATTTTAGATTTGTCCTTTAAATGTGCAGAAATTGACCCGAACAAATGTAACTTTTCGTTCTGTAAAGGAATTTTGCAATGTTCGAATCAAATTTTTACATATTTAAAGGACAAAACTGAAATTCTTTCACTTATTTATTATCATAATATAGGCTTACTGTTCTATTAAATTGACTGACCATATTGGAAATTAAATCAATTTTTATCTCGGAAGGAAGCAGAAACGAGTAAAATTATGTTAATGCTGAAATAAAATTGTATTAAATTTTTTGTTTGATATAACCTGAAATAAGCCCCTGGAATTAATGATATTACTTAGCCTACAGTTCACTCTATATATTTATATACCCTTACAGGGTGTAAGGGGTATAAGTGTCATTATTTTAACTGATGATTTTTCATGTCATAAGGAAGAAAAAATGTCCTCACAATTTTTTTCTAATTGCAATATTTAACTAATTAAAGTTTACAATATTAGGCGTTTGGCAACGTTGCTGGATGGGGAGGAGGTAGTTTACAAGTAACACGGTACAGCTTAAGCGGATACAGACATATACAGATGCTCTCTTCTAATGCAGGGGCGGACCAGAACAACTGTTGTTTAGGCTACATAAAACGAACAGCAAATACAAACTTTCAATCTCATTAATAGAACTTTATAGTAAATTTCCATTTTATTTAATAATATTTGCAATATTGGTCCATTTTTGTTATTGTACGTTTAAAAAATAAACACTAATGGTTTACTGCACAAAATCACACGAACTTTTTTTAAATGCAACATTTTAATCTCTCCCGCTTCCATAAAGCAGTAACATTTTAAAGAAATTTCTATTTGTGTGATTTTTGAAACGAGGTAAGAGACTCCTAGTTTCTAATAATCGTTGAGAAACCGCTACAAAAGTTCGCCGATTAGGTAACCTTCATTGCGGAAAACATTGACGGTATATCTTCTTGCCTCACTTGAATTACGAATTTCTCCATGAATTAATAACATATGATATTCCTAAACTGTGAATGACATTGTAAGTTGTTTATCGAATACCTGGTACCGAACTGTCATCCTCTCGGCAGTAGACCTATGGACAGGGAGCTTGAACTCAGCTGACTTATAATAGCCTACATAGGTCTGTGCAGAGTAGGCCTACTGCCTGCTGAACACGTTGCGTCGTCTCTCACGCCAGAATATTAAATTTAAGCATGTAATTTTATTTAATTTCACGAAAACGTATTAGAACACACAAATATTTATTTAAACTAATATTAACTCTTTGCCAGATATACCTACTGATGTAATTATTTTCGTAAATTTACTAACGATTTATAAGCAGTATAATGGGAATAAAGTAAGAGAAGAAATATATATATATTTTTTTTTGGGAAAACTATTAAGTTTTGACCCTATGTTGTATTTTTTGATCTTGTAGATCTTCCCCGACCACTGTGAAAATGTTGGCACTTATACCCCTCACACCCTGGATATATAAACAGGAATATATAAATACAAATATAAACAGAAATGGAAAACAACGTCGAAAGAAAACAGCGGTGCAGATGATAGGCCTAAATTACGATCTTTCGGGCGACTTTCGAAAAGACATTATTCTACTCACATCGTACGTAAAGGAACACAAAATAGGCTAATGAGCAGGATGATGGTAATAGTCTAATAATAAAAATGGTAATGGTCTAATAATAATTATAATCATCATTATCCAAAATACGTATTAGACCAGGTGTTCTGTTACGGTCTCACATCTCTTAGCCGGGCGACCAACGGATCTTCCTCCACGAGGATTTGTTTCGGAATGCGTGTTCTATCCATCCTTCTGACATGGTATTCCCAGTTTTTCCCTCGATTGTTTACATATTGTAATACTGGTTCAGTTGTCAGTTCTTTCAGGATACCATCATTTCTTTTACGGTCCCAGTTTGTGACTCCTGTAGTGCGTCACATAAACTTCATATCGGCAGCGGTTGTTCTTGAGGAGTCAAGTGTTTTTATGGTCGCATCAGTAACATAAAACTGGTCGGGCAAGAGTTTTATAAATGTTAATTTTTATATTCCTCTGACCTAATGATGAATTAAAACTGAATTTATTATGCATAATGTTTTTCTAAATTTCATAATTTTATTTTGTATACCTATCAAGCTCATATGTATATGATAAATAGATCTATTCAAGATAGTTAAAGTTATTCACTCTTTCTAATAAAACTTGTTATTGAGGTATATTTTGCTGGGTATAGGATCTTTTCCTTTAAATGCAACACTTTGGTTTTATCATATGAAATTTACATGTCATAATTTTTAGTTATTTTCTCTAAATTATGTAGTGATATTTGGAGGTCATCTTCAGAGTTACGAGATAATACTTGGTCGTCTGCATACAACATAGAGTCTAAATTGAGTCTGCTTATTGGTATAGTTCCATAATAATAATAATAATAATAATAATAATAATAATAATAATAATAATAATAATAATAATAATAATAATAATAATTATTATTATTATTATTATTATTATTCTTATTATTATAAGAAATAGTAATCCTTCATTCAGATGAGACTCTGATGACGATGATGATGATAATAATAATAATAATAATAATAATAGACTAATAATAATAATAATAATAATTATTATTATTATTATCATCATCATCGTCATCAGAGTCTCATGTGAATGAAGGATTACTATTTCTTATCAATTTTTCAACTTTAATAGTCTACTGAAATAACTATTAAGTTAGTTCATTATAGGGTCTACCGGATGCGGCAATGGAATGTGATGGTTTTCAGAACGCAGCTGTTTCTAGCGTTTTTGTGTGGGAAAGGAATCATTTTTGTCTATGTGACCTTCAAGTTATGCAGTTTCTCCTTTCATTGTAGTGGAAGACAATATGGCTAATAAATTATTCGGTGTAGGAACTATCTGCAAACCTTCTTTCCTGGAAGTATCATTTTACTATATGAAGATATCAACTGCTCGACAAGATCCCTTGATCTGACGACACTCGATTACTTCCTGTGAGGATATTTGAAAAGTAATGTAGCCTATATCGTAATAGGTTACACACCATCATGAACTTAAAAGAAAACATAACCAATGAAATTAGATGCATTTATCCCGTTTCATTGCGGAGAGTTATGCAGAAATTTCAAAGTAGATTACAAGAATGTGTTGTTTGTCATGGAAGTTATTTAAAGAATGTAAGTCGAACTGGTTGGCGAGTTGGTATAGCGCTGGCCCAAGGTTGCGGGTTCGATCTCGGGCCAGGTCGATAGCATTTAAGTGTGTTTAAATGCAACAGGCTCATGTCAGTAGATTTACTGGCATGTAAAAGAACTCCTGCGGGACAAAATTCCGGCACATCCGGCGACGCTGATATAACCTCTGCAGTTGCGAGCGTCGTTAAATACAACATAACATAACATTTAAAGAATGTAATTTTTAAAAATAGTAAGCGTAGCCTAAGTACAGATTGATAAATTATATTTTACAATAATTTTCCCAGAATAAGTGAATTCTTTTAATTCGGCTCAGTGTTCTACAAGAAGGTATTTAGTATTTAGTATTAGTAGGCTATTTAATATTTATTTAGTTAACCTGGTAGAGATAAGGCCGTCAGGCCTTCTCTGCCCCTCTACCAGGAGATTCCATCTATAATAGGGCCTATGAAGAATAAAATTACAAGGCTACCGTCACATTCCATTGCTGCACCCGATATTAAGTATACGTGAAAAATATGGAACAGTGCTTGTAGATTTTATGTTAATAATAATAATAATAGTAATAATAATAATAATAATAATAATAATAATAATAATAATAATAATAATAATAATGCCGTAGCGCTACAGCCCTTTAAGGGCCTAAGTCGACTATCCGGCTGCTGGTTTCACGTCCACATGCCAATGAAGATATGGATGATCATCCAACCAAAATGGAGGTATCGTGTGGTTAGCACGATGATCCCCCCAGCCGTTATAGCTGGTATTCTTAACCGGATTTAGATAGCTATCGACTGGGTGGGAACCGGTCCCATACACTGGCCGAAATTTCATGATAAAATCTCTCCCCACGAGGACTTGAACCAGAGCGTATTCCGTAATGTGAGTTCTAGGCAGGATGCCTTAGACCACGACGCCACGGCGCGTGTCACAAAAGTTATAAATGATGAAAAAAGGAATGTTTGAACGTTTTCAAAATTTGTATTTTTAATTTACAAGCCTAGACTAATGAATGTGTCAAGGAGTCTGTTTTTTAATGGTACCATGTAGCCTACTTATTTTTCTATTTTTGGATTCTTCGGATCTCAAAACGTACAAAATCACTTTCTTTTTTTACTATTTATAGACCTACCCTAAATTTTTTTTTTTTTCAATTTCCTCAAATTTATGATCCCAATGTACAGATACGGAATTAAAATTTGGAGCGTGTCTTTACTGGGAGTCCTCCTGTATGTAGGCAACAATTTCGCATGTCTGTCCGCTAGACTAGACGGCAATTCGGAAGGCGGGTGGCCACTAGATGCGCCGTAGCCTGTATGGCATGTGACGTCACAAGCTTGAACAGGAGAACCAATCAGAATCAATCACTAACAGGTGCTTCTCGTGTTACTTTGTTCACGTGTGAGTGTTTTAAATAAATGGAAGGAGATACTATAAAAAGACAAGTACTGCACAGGCAGGCGCGGGAAATAGTGTTTAAGGTGTATAATTACTTTAAAAACATTAACGAGCAGAACTCTGCCGGGCATCATGGTGCTGGCTGCAACGTTGCCAACGCGCAGGAGACGACTGCAGAAGCATGTGGTGTGGGTTTGCGAACCGTGCAAAGAATTGTTAGTGAAGGAAAGAAATCTTTTAATGTGAGTGGAACTGCCACGTTTCGTTCTCCTGGAAAACATTCTCGTCGTGAAAAAACAGTCACTGAATTAGATGATTTTAATAAAAGTGTGCTGCGACGTACAGTATTAGATATGTACCGCAAAGGAGAATTTCCAACAGCTAAAAAGCTAGTAAAGAAAATGAACGAAGCTGTAGGGTTCAAAGGTAGTGAAACTTCTATGCTTCGCATAATGAAAGGAATAGGTTTCACTTACAACAAGTGTAATGATGGAAGGAAGATGTTAATGGAACGCACTGATATAGTAGCAGCCAGGACTCAGTTCCTTAGAAAAATGCATGGAATTAGAGAAGAAGGAACATCGAAAATATTTTACCTGGATGAAACTTGGGTAAATCAAAATCACACTAGGAAATATTGCTGGAAGATGAGCGGCGGAACGGGAGGTCTTAAAGTGCCTGTTGCTAAAGGGGGACGCCTCATCGTGTGTCACGCAGGGTCCGCGGAAACAGGATTCATTCCGCAGCGCAAATTAATATTCAAATCAAAAAATAAGAATACATCTACTGACTACCATTCCGATATGAACTCGACCATTTTTAAGAGCTGGTTTGTCGAGCAGCTTCTTCCAAATCTTCCTCCACATTCTACAATAGTTATGGACAACGCCAGCATTCATTCTGTGCAACTCGAGAAAGCTCCATCCACAATTACAAGAAAGGCAGACATAATTATGTGGCTAAAGAAGCAGAACATTCCTCATTCGCCTTCACAAAACAGATAAGAACTTTTACATATAGTGAAGTCCAACAAACCACAACGCAAGTCATATGAATTAGACACTATTGCATCAAGCCTTGGCCACAATGTAGTGCGTCTTCCCCCTTATCGTTGTCACTATAATCCTATAGAATTAATTTGGTCACAAGTTAAGGGTTATGTCGCTGAA
Source organism: Periplaneta americana (assembly GCF_040183065.1). Classification (NCBI taxonomy): domain Eukaryota; kingdom Metazoa; phylum Arthropoda; class Insecta; order Blattodea; family Blattidae; genus Periplaneta; species Periplaneta americana. The sequence continues at coordinate 104,386,529 of NC_091131.1, read as the reverse complement.
AGAAACAACACTTTCAAGATTGCAGAAGTTGAGAAACTTATAAATGAGGCCATTGAAAGCATCTCGACATCTGCCTGGGAGAATTGTGTGAGACATGCAGAATATCTACAAGAAGAGGACTATCGAAGGGAAATTTCGAGAGACGAAATCATGGAGCGGTTTGTAATTCACCTTCGAGAATCCGACTCTGAAGAATCTGACGGGACTGATGGTGGAATCAGCGACTTCGATTGAAACCAGGTACTGAATATTTATTAAATCCTAATTTATATTAAATGTGACCGAAATGTGACAATATAACATGGTACTCGTAGTTATTGTTTTAGGGTATTTAACTAGATAAAATAATTTGCGCCTAGAAATAGACCTAAATTCAATTTCTACTTAAATAGTGTATCATTTTTCTAGTAATACACCGTATACATTTCGTATTAAAACTGTGTGAAATAATAATAATAATAATAATAATAATAATAATAATAATAATAATAATAATAATACCGCACATAAAAATCTTAAAACTTGCTATGAGCATTATTAATAAAACGTAAGATTTGATAATGTTCTGATAAAAGGTTTGTCATGCTTGCAGTAATCAACGGTTAAGGTCATTATTGTCTTTTTAAAATTGAAATTCTCTCCTCAGCTACTTGTATTGCGCGCGCGCGTGAAGTACGATGTAGCAATGCTGTACATTGCCTTTCTCTCGCTATCTGTCTCTCTCGACGCAAACGCTAGCAGCCGACCGCCTTCCGAACTGGCGTCTAGTCTAGTAGCATATATAGCATCTTATATACAGGGGCTCTTGTTTACTGCACATGCACAGTGAGTTGTAAGCGAAAGATGCAATAAGGGAGCTCCAGATTTTATTTCCGTATCTGTACATAACTAAGAAAAATTCTCCAGTAATATATATTAGGCCTATATCAAATTTTATCACTGCTGAGAATAAGGGGATCATGAATTAAGTAAACATAGACAAGAAGCTAATCAAAGCAACTGAATAACAATGGCTCTCAAGATTCCCAGATCTCAACCGTTAGATTTCTTCTTGTGGGTCTAGTATCTGAAGGGGAGAGTTTACCAGGTCTAACCAAGAAATCTGGAAGAGTTAAAGCGAAGAATTGTTGATGAGATAGACCTACAACACATCAGACGAACATAATTGCTGAGAACAATAAACAGTTTGCAAGAATTGGCAGTGAATGAGGGTCATTTTGAACACTTTCTGTCAAGTGATATCAACCCACGACACAACCTATCAGCATTGGATTCACGAATGTCATCCTGAGGATTTGAACAATAATCACACATAGGCCTACACTATAGGGTGCACAAAGGGCCAATGAGTGTCTAGGTACATGGAGTCGTCCTGGTTCCGGCCTCCGTAAAAACCAAACTAAATCAAATGCGCGTCAAATACTAAAGAAAAATAGGCCTACGTGTGAATTACAACATAAATGATAATTAAGCCTAAATGTTTTTCCTTATCTTAAGTCGGGAGTGAGAACTTGAAGATTACTGATATTAATTGAATGGTTTGTCTGTATTTTGACAGCCTAATAGGAAAATCATATGCCTATACAAGTATACTAAAATGACGTAACCAGTACCAGAAGGAGTAGTAGTAGTAGTAGTAGTAGTAGTAGTAGTAGTAGTACTAGGCCATAGTAAGTTAGTATTAGTAATAGCATATGACTTAGGCTTTTAAGAAACCCAGAGGTTCATTGCCGCCCTCACATAGCCTAAGTCCGCCATAGGTCCCTATCCTAAGCAAGATTGCAAGATTAATCCAGTCCTTAGCATCATATCCCACCTCTCTCACATCCATTTTAATAGGCCTATTATCCTCCTATCTATGTCTAAGTCTCCCCAAAGGTTTTTGCTGTGGATGCGGCAAGAATCAGTCTCATTCTGAGGCTCTTTTTTTTTTGGCTGGCGATCATAAGCGCCAATTTTGGGGGGGGGGGATAGATGGCATAAGCACCAATGGCAGGAACCGCAGACGTATTACATATGCGCCAATCACTATATAACAAAAGCGCCAACAACAGAAATTTAACCTAGGCCTAGAAAAATGCCCATGACTTCATTTCGCCTGATTTCACGTTACAAGAATATATTTCATCTGTCGCTCGTCATCTTCGTCATCGTCCATGTTGATGGACTACCGTATCGTTTCTGAAATTAGAAATTAAAACTGCGATATCTGTTTCAGTTTCAGGATAAACTATAAGAAGTGCAGATTTTTCAAAGTCAAATATCACTGTCACAGGTGAATAGTGCAAACCAAACGTAGGCCTATTGCATGTTCTACGTGTTAAGAGTCCACGTCACTTCATAGCACTACGCCAACTTACAGGGAAAGAAGCAAAATACTAACTGAAAGTAGACACCATTTCTTATTCCGTGTACCGTGTGGGAGAAGAAAAAAAAACTTGGGACAAACATAGAAAGTTCCATCAGCTAAAATATTGACATCGTCAGTGCATGAAAATTGTAGCCTAAATTACTTTGAGTTGTTAACATAACAATTTCACTTTCAATATCAACATAAACAAATTGTTCATTTTTATTGGTGAGAACTTGTATGGTTTTCAATTGTAATAAAGTCTGTTTCAAATCTTTAGAAGCAACAGGGAGTGATTTTCTCCTTTTCCTATACATAGCCACTCGAACATTCAAAATGGTTGTCGAGTTCAATGAAGTATTTTCTACTGCACATAACTCCCGTCGTATTATTTTGCTGTGTTTCTCATGTAACTGCTCCTATGCTTTACGTTTACAACTGTTTCGTAAAACATGTCTGTTCAATATGTAGGCCTACGCGGTGATGTTTCATGTGAAGGTTTCCAGATTCACTTAAAATACAGGTAGGCTACTTGTATCGTTGGTTACAATTCTACTTAAACAAGCTTTAAAAGTACACCTCCGAGATATTTCTCCACATCTCATCACTCGTATTTTTCTATACTTAAAACCTTCACGTACTATACTATACCTACTATACTATATTTTATTAGTGGTAGTCACAGTGAAGTTCATTTCCGCACAAGACTGATACACAGACAAAATTGATAGCGGTAAGCACAAAACTGATACATAGACAAAATTGATAGTGGTAAGCACAAAACTGATACACAGAAAAAATTGACAGCGGTAAGCACAAAACTGATACATAGACAAAATTGATAGTGGTAAGCACAAAACTGATACACAGACAAAATTGACAGCGGTAAGCACAAAACTGATACATAGACAAAATTGATAGTGGTAAGCACAAAACTGATACACAGACAAAATTGACAGCGGTAAGCACAAAACTGATACAGAGACAAAATTGATAGCGGTAAGCACAAAACTGATACACAGACAAAATTGATAGCGGTAAGCACAAAACTGATACACAGACAAAATTGACAGCGGTAAGCACAAAACTGATACAGAGACAAAATTGATAGCGGTAAGCACAAAACTGATACACAGACAAAATTGATAGCGGTAAGCACAAAACTGATACACAGACAAAATTGATAGCGGTAAGCACAAAACTGATACATAGACAAAATTGATAGTGGTAAGCACAAAACTGATACACAGACAAAATTGACAGCGGTAAGCACAAAACTGATACATAGACAAAATTGATAGTGGTAAGCACAAAACTGATACACAGACAAAATTGACAGCGGTAAGCACAAAACTGATACAGAGACAAAATTGATAGCGGTAAGCACAAAACTGATACACAGACAAAATTGATAGCGGTAAGCACAAAACTGATACACAGACAAAATTGACAGCGGTAAGCACAAAACTGATACAGAGACAAAATTGATAGCGGTAAGCACAAAACTGATACACAGACAAAATTGATAGCGGTAAGCACAAAACTGATACACAGACAAAATTGATAGCGGTAAGCACAAAACTGATACATAGACAAAATTGATAGTGGTAAGCACAAAACTGATACACAGACAAAATTGACAGCGGTAAGCACAAAACTGATACATAGACAAAATTGATAGTGGTAAGCACAAAACTGATACACAGACAAAATTGACAGCGGTAAGCACAAAACTGATACAGAGACAAAATTGATAGCGGTAAGCACAAAACTGATACACAGACAAAATTGATAGCGGTAAGCACAAAACTGATACACAGACAAAATTGACAGCGGTAAGCACAAAACTGATACAGAGACAAAATTGATAGCGGTAAGCACAAAACTGATACACAGACAAAATTGATAGCGGTAAGCACAAAACTGATACACAGACAAAATTGATAGCTGTAAGCACAAAACTGATACACAGACAAAATTGATAGAGGCAAGCACAAAACTGATACACAGACAAAATTGATAGCGGTAAGCACAAAACTGATACAGAGACAAAATTGATAGCGGTAAGCACAAAACTGATACACTGACAAAATTGATAGCGGTAAGCACAAAACTGATACACAGACAAAATTGATAGCGGTAAGCACAAAACTGATACATAGACAAAATTGATAGAGGTAAGCACAAAACTGATACTCAGACAAAATTGATAGCGGTAAGCACAAAACTGATACACTGACAAAATTGATAGCGGTAAGCACAAAACTGATACACTGACAAAATTGATAGCGGTAAGCACAAAACTGATACACAGACAAAATTGATAGCGGTAAGCACAAGACTGATACACAGACAAAATTGATAGCGGTAAGCAGAAGACTGATACACAGACAAAATTGATAGCGGTAAGCACAAAACTGATACACTGACAAAATTGATAGCGGTAAGCACAAAACTGATACTCTGACAAAATTGATAGCGGTAAGCACAAAACTGATACACAGACAAAATTGATAGCGGTAAGCACAAAACTGATACACAGACAAAATTGATAGCGGTAAGCACAAGACTGATACACAGACAAAATTGATAGCGGTAAGCACAAAACTGATACACAGACAAAATTGATAGCGGTAAGCACAAAACTGATACACAGACAAAATTGATAGCGGTAAGCACAAAACTGATACACAGACAAAATTGATAGCGGTAAGCACAAGACTGATACACAGACAAAATTGATAGCGGTAAGCACAAAACTGATACACAGACAAAATTGATAGCGGTAAGCACAAAACTGATACACTGACAAAATTGATAGCGGTAAGCACAAAACTGATACACAGACAAAATTGATAGCGGTAGGCACAAAACTGATACACAGACAAAATTGATAGAGGTAAGCACAAAACTGATACTCTGACAAAATTGATAGCGGTAAGCACAAAACTGATACACTGACAAAATTGATAGCGGTAAGCACAAAACTGATACACAGACAAAATTGATAGCGGTAAGCACAAAAGTGATACACTGACAAAATTGATAGCGGTAAGCACAAAACTGATACACAGACAAAATTGATAGCGGTAAGCACAAAACTGATACACAGACAAAATTGATAGCGGTAAGCACAAGACTGATACACAGACAAAATTGATAGCGGTAAGCACAAAACTGATACACTGACAAAATTGATAGCGGTAAGCACAAAACTGATACACAGACAAAATTGATAGCGGTAAGCACAAAACTGATACACAGACAAAATTGATAGCGGTAAGCACAAGACTGATACACAGACAAAATTGATAGCGGTAAGCACAAAACTGATACACAGACAAAATTGATAGCGGTAAGCACAAAACTGATACTCTGACAAAATTGATAGCGGTAAGCACAAAACTGATACACAGACAAAATTGATAGCGGTAGGCACAAAACTGATACACAGACAAAATTGATAGAGGTAAGCACAAAACTGATACTCTGACAAAATTGATAGCGGTAAGCACAAAACTGATACACTGACAAAATTGATAGCGGTAAGCACAAAACTGATACACAGACAAAATTGATAGCGGTAAACACAAAAGTGATACACAGACAAAATTGATAGTAGTAAGCACAAAACTGATACACAGACAAAATTGATAGCGGTAAGCACAAAACTGATACACAGACAAAATTGATAGCGGTAAGCAGAAAACTGATACACTGACAAAATTGATAGCGGTAAGCACAAAACTGATACACAGACAAAATTGATAGCGGTAAGCACAAAACTGATACACAGACAAAATTGATAGCGGTAAGCACAAAACTGATACACAGACAAAATTGATAGCGGCAAGCACAAAACTGATACACAGACAAAATTGATAGCGGTAAGCACAAAACTGATACAGAGACAAAATTGATAGCGGCAAGCACAAAACTGATACACAGACAAAATTGATAGCGGTAAGCACAAAAGTGATACACTGACAAAATTGATAGCGGCAAGCACAAAACTGATACAGAGACAAAATTGATAGCGGTAAGCACAAAACTGATACACTGACAAAATTGATAGCGGTAAGCACAAGACTGATACACAGACAAAATTGATAGCGGTAAGCACAAGACTGATACACAGACAAAATTGATAGCGGTAAGCACAAGACTGATACACAGACAAAATTGATAGTTGTAAGCACAAAACTGATACACTGACAAAATTGATAGTGGTAAGCACAAAACTGATACACAGACAAAATTGATAGCGGTAAGCACAAAACTGATACACTGACAAAATTGATAGCGGTAAGCACAAGACTGATACACAGACAAAATTGATAGCGGTAAGCACAAAACTGATACACTGACAAAATTGATAGCGGTAAGCACAAAACTGATACACAGACAAAATTGATAGCGGTAAGCACAAAACTGATACACAGACAAAATTGATAGCGGTAAGCACAAGACTGATACACAGACAAAATTGATAGCGGTAAGCACAAAACTGATACACGGACAAAATTGATAGCGGTAAGCACATAACTGATACACTGACAAAATTGATAGCGGTAAGCACAAAACTGATACACAGACAAAATTGATAGCGGTAAGCACAAAACTGATACTCTGACAAAATTGATAGCGGTAAGCACAAAACTGATACACTGACAAAATTGATAGCGGTAAGCACAAAACTGATACACAGACAAAATTGATAGCGGTAAGCACAAAAGTGATACACTGACAAAATTGATAGCGGTAAGCACAAAACTGATACACAGACAAAATTGATAGCGGTAAGCACAAAACTGATACACAGACAAAATTGATAGCTGTAAGCACAAAGCTGATACACAGACAAAATTGATAGCGGTAAGCACAAAACTGATACACAGACAAAATTGATAGCGGTAAGCACAAAACTGATACAGAGACAAAATTGATAGCGGCAAGCACAAAACTGATACACAGACAAAATTGATAGCGGTAAGCACAAAAGTGATACACTGACAAAATTGATAGCGGTAAGCACAAAACTGATACACAGACAAAATTGATAGCTGTAAGCACAAAACTGATACACAGACAAAATTGATAGCGGCAAGCACAAAACTGATACACAGACAAAATTGATAGCGGTAAGCACAAAACTGATACACAGACAAAATTGATAGCGGTAGGCACAAAACTGATACACAGACAAAATTGATAGCGGTAAGCACAAAACTGATACTCTGACAAAATTGATAGCGGTAAGCACAAAACTGATACACTGACAAAATTGATAGCGGTAAGCACAAAACTGATACACAGACAAAATTGATAGCGGTAAGCACAAAAGTGATACACTGACAAAATTGATAGCGGTAAGGACAAAACTGATACACAGACAAAATTGATAGCGGTTAGCACAAAACTGATACACAGACAAAATTGATAGCGGTAAGCACAAAACTGATACACAGACAAAATTGATAGCGGTAAGCACAAAACTGATACACAGACAAAATTGATAGCGGTAAGCACAAAACTGATACACAGACAAAATTGATAGCGGTAAGCACAAGACTGATACACAGACAAAATTGATAGCGGTAAGCACAAAACTGATACACTGACAAAATTGATAGCGGTAAGCACAAAACTGATACACAGACAAAATTGATAGCGGTAAGCACAAAACTGATACACAGACAAAATTGATAGCGGTAAGCACAAAAGTGATACACAGACGAAATTGATAGCGGTAAGCACAAAACTGATACACTGACAAAATTGATAGCGGTAAGCACAAAACTGATACACAGACAAAATTGATAGCGGTAAGCACAAAACTGATACACAGACAAAATTGATAGCGGTAAGCACAAAACTGATACACTGACAAAATTGATAGCGGTAAGCGCAAGACTGATACAGTGAGATACAACTGAGCACATTCAATAAACCGTTAATCAGTGTTACCAAAGTATGAAGGTACACCGATGGTGGCGCTTTTGTAGCATTGCCAATGGCGCTTTCATTATGTGGTCATTTGGCGCTTTTGTAACCAATATAAGACAATGCTTGGCGCAGATGTAATCCACCGTTTTTTTACGGTAATGGGTTGTTAGCCCTTCGCCCAACCCCCAAGCTGGAGGACCACCCCTTCTCGGCTGTCCGCGACTGCTTATTCAATATTTTCGCAGCTTCCCTCCACATCTGGAGGCCGCCTCCTCTATCCGCAACCTGAGGACGCGCCATGCCGTGGTGATAGTAGTAAAAGTAAATTACTATAGGGGAACAACTTAGTAAACTCCGTTGGTCTGCTCATGCACCAATCTTAAGTATAATAAAATAAATGTCAGTATTTTTACATACCTAGTCAGTGAGATGCATATATCCCTTGAAACAATCCGGGTACGCGTACCATAGATTGATTACCACTGCTATGGAGTATAGTTCGGCGAAATCCAATCCTACTCCTGCTTACACAGTTCAGGTCTACTGTTCAATGAATATGCGAAAACAAAACAAAACTAGACGCTTGACAATGAATGCTCCAATAAAAGAATTTGGTAGCGAGCACTTCATAAGGCAAGAAGAAAATGTAGGCCTATGTTATCAGAAAGAAGGAGAAATCTTTCATTTGAAATTAAAATGTTTATGATTGTAATGTGTAGAGATTCGTAAAGCATGCACTTTTAATTTGTTTTATTTTAAGTTTGAGCTGACATTTTTTTTCATTTGTTAGTTCCAACCTTTAATAGGCCTAATTAGCTCTAAAGTATGTAGATACGTTTTATTTATTGCAAAAATCAGGAGTACACGAATTCCGGGTGCCAGTTAGCCACGGCGACTAAAAATTGTATGTGGCGCCTAAATTGCTCATTGAGTTCAAAATTTTTTAAGACTTCGATTTATTTTATGTCACTGCCTACGTAATCTTAATAAAAGCTTTTGTAGGAAGAAATTCGAATGTGCTTTTTAAATTAATATTATTACATTTGTTGCGCTTGTCAAGATATTGACACTACATAGCTTCAGAAAGTCTCTGACGGCGTATGTTTGTACAGGGACATCATTTTATTTTTACTTCAATTTTTATTGTACCTGAGTTTTTGAATGTACTTCACTCCCACCCCTTCTACTAATGGAGTTCAACCGTCCTCCACACAGATCCAAGACCGCATATACAGTCATAGTAGCCTTGCGGTCATAGTAAACAGTACGTTCCAAAATATGTTCGCATTTTCCAGTGACGAAAGAGCTTTCAATATTGAATCATTTTCGCACAGGTACTGTCGTCCGTTTGCCTATGTCGCATCCCTGTTTCCCCCACCAGCTTTTATTCGCCAGCTAGTGGCTGGGCTGTCTTAGCTCTTTTCTGAGAACATTAATTTCTGTTGGGAATTGGATGTCTACGTAATATTATACAACTGTTTAAAATAACTGAAATGAAAGGGCCTCGTTAAGTAATTAACTGCCACGTGATTTCCTCCCTTTCTAAGAGCCTACAACATAACCACTTGGACGGACAGTAGATAGTATGTCTGAGTAATTTTATCTTTTCGGATCGAGCAGAAGTGAAGATTGAATTTAAAGTACGTAAGGTACTCTTTTATAGAGTAGGTACAGAATTATTTCAACATGAGTTACTAGTACGAAGGACGAAACTGGTAATTGGAATTAGGTACAATAGTCTATAGTGCGATAATATGCACATTAGAACTGAAGCCTGTATGGAAATGAATGGTCACCATTTAAAAAAAATGTATTTAAATATCCATATTATGATTATTTTTCAATTGAACTTCATTCTCTATATTGTACGCTAATGTGCTGCATAATGAATACGTCCGCATGGACAGCTCAGTTCGTGAGTAAAAATACTCATTGTTAATACTGTACTGTATTTTGATTAAACAAAAACCTAATGAAAATTATCAAACTCAAAAACGCGATATTTCCTAGTTTACGTAAATGGATGAACTACTTTTCTTCCCTCCTATACCTAGTAAAGTGATTTGTTTGTATATTATTCCAGTATCATCGAACTCCAGTCGTGGAAGGGGGTAGCAAACGGCGTTGATCCAGAGGTATAGCCAAGTTAATGTTAAGAATGTTAGTAAAAATAAAATGATGTCCCTGTATTAGCGTCGTGCATTACAGGCGCTGTGTTCGGTTGAAGTTTATTGAGTACGGTGAAGTTCGATATTCGCCGAAGTTTGCCCTGTCGCGTTTGTTCCACCTTGTTATAAAAATAAGTATTTTAGCACAGCTCTTGCTATAGTATTAGTTTTTCATATGAAATAAGACGAAGTTTGTAATGTCTTGGTTGCCTCTCTCATGTTCGAACATTACAGGACACTAGTTTGCGTTGCAAAGATAGGGTAAAGATTGATAATATTGAGATACTAATAATATTATGACAGTACTTTTGAAAAATTTTTACAATTTTACTGAGCGAGAGAAGGACCGGTTTTGTGCAGAAACTTGTCCACGAACATTCCCTTAATACTTTGACGCGAAAAACCGATCTTCCTCTCGCTCAGTAAAATTGTAAAAAATTCTCAAAAAGAATTATCGTAATAGGCCTATTATTAGTATCACAAAATTACCAACCTTTACCCTTTTTAATATTGTTTAATAGGATTATATTTCAGTAAAAGTATCTTTATCTTAGCTCGAATGGTTTTCTTATTGCATATGTGGACAAAATGTGATAGCTTCAGAAAATAAAGGGACTGGCTTCTGAAAATTTTTTAGTTTTGTTTATCCCTGATAAAAATTGCTGTGTAAGGTGCCTTTAAATAAATACTTTATTATTGTTGTTATTTTATACAAGAGATATTTTGTACATGAGTAGATCTACTATCCCTGTTGTTCATGTACTGTACATACGAATAAACAGGTGTAAACACACAGTATCGGAGCGTGTGTGGAGACGGCTTCTGCTGACTCGCAACTTGCTCTCCTTACCAAGCGACGCTAGTATGATCGATGTAGATCTACATCTAACTTGTATTCAAAGCATACGCGCCGGCTTTATCACTCTCGGCCGAGTTTGAAACCGGTAAGCAGTAGTCTGGACTATTCTACCTACTGATATAGGCTACATTGGAGGGCTCTCTCTTTCACTGTTAGGCCTATCCTAAGCGTTGCAGTACAAACATTTTGTGTTCGTTGGAGACGGGACAGTCCACAGAAACTAATGCTTCTAGTTAAAGTTATTAGGTCCTATCATTATTAGGTCTATATCTAAAGGTGTTATAAAAATAACTTATTAGGCCTGTTATTAGGCCTATATTTTATTTCACGCAGGTAGGCCTATAGTGGAAGTTTTCATTTCGTGGGCTCAGAATATT